>NC_142248.1:40243232-40394195 GCF_052056855.1 Sturnus vulgaris
TCTGTCCCCCTGCCCCATATCACTCAGTTTAATGTCTCAGTGCTGCTGTGATTAACAGTGTCTCTCGTGCCTGACCGGTGTCGTTGTGCTTCCCTTGCCAGTCCCGCAGTGTGGATAAGCAGCACGCTGTAATCAACTATGACAAGGAGAAGGATGAGCACTGGGTGAAGGATCTCGGCAGCTTAAACGGGGTAAGTACCAAACCTCCCAGCTGGCAGGGGCTGTGCTGAGGCTGCTCGCTGAATCCTGCTCTCAGACCCTTATGGGTCACTGCAGCTGTTGGCATGAGTTAAGCCAGACATGCATAATTATTTGCAAGGCCTGAGATGGAGGTCGTGTAGCATCTCATCTTGGGAGGGGAAAGCTTTGGTGGATATTGTAGTGTTTTTTTCCTTCTCTACTGGTGTCCTTGCAGAATGGTTCAGGGCTCACAAAATCATAAAGCCTCCTGCAAAATGGGAGGAAATAAATTCAGTTTCATGGTTGGGATGTTAACTTTAAACTGGTGGAGATTCTGGAGCAGCTGTTCAGCATGAGTAGAGTGACCTTTTGATGGTTTGATTGTTAGTGCATGGAGTTATTTATGGGATGATGAGACATTTAATTTCATTGGGGAGAAACTGTTTAAAACCACCTTTTTTTTTTTTTTTTTTTAATAATAAAAATTGCTCTTTTGCCTGCCTTGAGCCTGGTTTGCATGAAGACCAAGGAATAATGTGAGCACAGGAGAGGGAACTGAGCCTGACTGAATCTTAACCCTTGCTCTGGTCCAACTTATGCAGTGGTATAAGACACCTGAATTCCATGATATTTAAATACACCATTGTTGTTAAAAATGTCCTAATTCCATAGCATATCCTTTTTTGGGGAGTTTCTTCATACAAGTGGAGCTATTACTCTGCTGGAGCCTAATCTAGATTGTATAGATAATTGTCTTCCCAGTGGGAGTTTTACTGCAGCCATTGTTTTGGACTGAGAAGCCCTCTACCAACACAACCACGAAACCACAAGATGAGCCCAGAAACTTGTATAAAAACAGTGGCTAAAGCAGTGCTCAACCATTCTGCTTCTTCTGGCATCTGAACACAGCAAGAATGAGTGCTAATCTTTCTCAGCCTAGTAGCTGAAGGCGTGGAGCCCTGCTGAAATGGGAATATTTCCAGTAGCTGGTCTGGACTCAAGCTGGATCCCTGGTTCAAAAGCTGTGTTATTTAACTCACGGTGGCAAAATGGCAGCTGGAGGTTCTGCTTGCAAGGGAGGGAAGGCTTGTACCACTAATTATTTTCTACCTTCACATGCTAAAGCATATGAAGTTACAACATTTTAATAGCAGGCTTACGTTTAGAAAGGCAGTGGAGTAAAAGGGAGATACAGCAGTGCCTGTCTTCTGCAGCTGATCAGCCACTTCTGTTGAAAAAGACTGTTGTGGCCAAAACAAATTTTGCATGCAAGAGACATATCTTTATTTGAAAATTGTTGTAAAAACTTGTTTTCCCACCTGAAACTAAAGAAATCACTTTTGAGGACCTTGATTTTAAATCCATTTTCAGAATTTCCTTTTATTTTGTATTCGAGTAGTCAGCAATACATTATACGGCTTTGCTGGATAATCTGGTTCATAATAATTGTCAAAGTGATTTATTTTGTTTTTATTATAATGTTCAGGTAATTCTGCAGTCTCTGTTCAGAGGTTTTTGATTTTAAGGGTAGCATTTCTATCCAGATGAAGCATTTTACTGAAGTTACTTTATCTCAAGTAAACATGGACAAACAGGTAACTATCAAAATTTTGAAGAAAATTCAGCAAACAATTATTCCTGTTCCAAATGTGATTTTGTGGGTTTTTTAACTGTTATAAACTTTAATGCAAATTTGGATTCTGTGCCTTTTAACTAGCTTCACTGTTTTTATTCTGAAATTACAGGCCTGTTTCCCAGCTCTGCTGTAAATTGCAGTGAAACTAGGGGCTGTTGTCTGCTGAGGTTCTAGTTTCCTGCTTTGGCATTTATTTTTCCTCTGTGGTTAATACTAGGTCTTATCATGCATGTTTGGCTTGGATGAGGTGAGAAGGCAGGAGGAAAAGACTGTGCTGCAGTCATGAAAACATGTAAATTCATTTTCTAGCATAATTTTGTTTCCTCAGCTGCATTTGCATTAATGGTGCAAAGCCCCAGCAGCAGGTTCCTGGTCTGGGAGGCTGAGTGAATCCCACCTCGCCAAGTAGGGTAACTCCTGGTGTCTGCCTGCCTCAAATCCAGCTGTGGGACTGGCTAATCCCCATCAGCACTCTAGGGCTTCTTCAGCCCTTTTTATTTGGCCCCTGGTCATTGCAGAAGTACAGGACTTTATTTGTAAGGGATGTCCGTGCATGCTTGATTTGATCCTTGTTTGGTCTGGGAGAATTTTTTCATTGTGGGTCCTCTAAGGAAGCAGAGACATCAAAGACATTTATTCACAGCTGTGAAATATATGTCTTGCACCTTCAGAAGGATGTTAGTTTCTTTCAGCCTCAATTAATTGCCTTGAGCATGGGAAAAAGGGGGGTGTGAATTTTTAGCACAAGGAGTTTGGTTATCTCGGACAGTGTGGCCTCAGGTGTCACGGTGATGGCTGCTGCAAATTTTTTTCCCATTTATTCCATGCAGTTTCATTTCCTCTTCCTCTGTGATAGGCTTTGCTTGTTAAATTATCAGGCCTTGGGGCTGACACCAGTCTTGTTTGCCATCCAGCAGAAAGCTGATTCCTAGCTCAGTAATTAAGAGCATGAGTTGCAACCATTGGTTGAGATGGGTGTAGGAGAGCCGAGAGCATTTGAAGTTCCTGACTTCAGGCACCTCATTTACCTGTTCAAGTCGGGGACTAAAATTGCATTTGCAGTTGGTGCAAAGGTAAATCTCCCTAGAGGTCCCTTCACAGCACCTTGCTTTGAAGCATAATTGGGGTGCTCTGACTTGCCCATGGGAGCTACTTGCTGGTGTTGATTTTTCCAGGGAACTTAGCTCTTGGCTCCTGGCTTGGTGCTGGCACACTCTTGAGTACGTGCAGTGCCATCAGCAGATAGACATGGGTGGCCTCCAGGAGCACCATCTATCTGAGATCCATCACCCTGATACCCTCAGTTAAAACCCATTCCTGTGCTTCTGTCCTGCAGACGTTTGTCAATGATGTGAGGATTCCTGACCAGAAGTACATCACCCTGAAACTGAATGATGTCATTCGCTTTGGCTATGATATCCTTTCTGAAGAGGACTGGGACCCAGGCTTTGTTTGGGTTTTGTGCTGTTGGCTGCATGAAGAGGTACCAGGGCTAATTGTGACTACTGAGTACAGTGTTTGTTTTGCCTCTTGGAGCATTTGGATGGCTCATAAGCTTGTGTTTCTCCACCATGAACCTGATTCAGAGCACATTAATCATGATGCCTGCTTTTGCTTTTTCATTAGACTTTGGATCAGGCACTGCACTGGCAGTACCAACTGTGGAAGTTCTTCAGTCTCCTCCTAATGAAGGATTGTGGTTTTTTTTCCTTTTTATTTGGGTGGAACTATAACTGGTACCAGCTGGGAGCAAACATAGTTCATATGTTTTTGTAGAACTAACATCTTCCTATTTTTTTTTCATCCAATTTGCCTTGTTTTGTTAGTCATTTCACCCAGATGCTTTCTTTCAGACAATTTTCAGGCCTTCAGCCTTCAACATTTAGTTGTGGATCTTGGGGCCAGACCCTTGACTCTTTATTGATTAAAGTTTGCCCGTGCAAATTGCTTCTGCCACAAAATGCAAGAGTAAATCTCTCTTTAGCAATAGCACATTTCACCTCTAGCAAGGGAAGCAAGGTTGCAGTTACTGCTTTATTTACAGACCACAAATCCTGCCAGTGTCTGCTAAAACACCTTTGCTTTCATCCCTTTCCTTTTATTATCCTGATGTGACAGTATGACTGGCTATAAGCATACATGTTGACATGCCCTTCTGAGCCTGAAGAGCAATAGTGGTAAGTAGAGGTTCCTATTGCTGTCTTTTCATGTAATCTAATACTTTTTTCACTTTTTTTCAGTTGCTTCTATCTGCCAAACTTTGCCCACTCAAGCTGAATTTAGAAGAAGCAAGTGTCTTCTACAGTTTTTTTTTTCCTTTTTTTGGGGAGATGTCAGTTAAAACAGTCCAGACATTTCTGAGAATAGAGGCAGAGACTGTTTTACCATTTGGTGGGGGAAAAATGTTTGCCTGGAAAACTCTTGTGCATTCTTGACCCCAAGGCCACATTCTTCTGCCTTTTGCTGTCCCCATGATAATCCATTTGTGCTTGGCCATGCTTTAGTCCTTGAAATACTCCAAACCTGGAGCCTTACTAGTCTTCCAGGGATCTGGTACTTCAGCTCTCAGTAGTGACAGTGCAGGAGCACTCACTGTTGCAACCAGGATTGCTTAAACTTATGTGTGTGCCATCCTGGATCTGCAGGAAAATAGGGTTTTCTGGGCCATGGATCATAATTTGGGTCTTGGCCACTGTCATCTGAGATCTTGTCATTAAAGGTTGTGTCTTGCTGCACATGTGATGAAATCTGTTACAGTCCCATAGGCAACCTCAGTTGAAGCTTTTCTTGACTTTGCAAATGTTTGGGGTTTTTTTATGCAGCTGCTTGTGTATGTTCTGGTCTCTTGGTGTGTGAAGACTTGCTGTGAACTCCAGTCCTGGGAAGGCAAAAATCAGTGCCTGGAGCATGGGTGGGTTTTAATGGCTGCAATACCAGTTTAAATTTTCTACAGAATGCAATTCGCAGCAATGAGCAGCTGAGTTGAAGTATTTAGTCCATTTCATGGATATTTCATAGTGCATTTCATGCAGCCATTTCATGGATATTCAAGTGAAATTAATGATTTTACTTATGAGTTGTAGAATTTATTGCCCTCAACAGGAAAATTTTAAAGACTGTAGGTTTTAGAGTAATCTTTGTGCTATGTACTTTTACCTGTGGCAGCTATAAGGTCTTTCTCTGCTTTGCTGTTTTGGTGCCACTCTGTTTAGCAGAGCTTTCTGTGCACACTGCAGTCAGCTGCTTGTGGATGGCAGCATCTCCTGAGGTCTCAGAGCCAGCTGTGTCCCATTGCACGAGAGCATTTCTCTTTTCCATTTACAGTTTCACTTACAGGCTGTGCAGAGTTTCCCTGCTAGGCCAGTATCATTTGGTTTATTTTTAGTCTAACATTTTCCATCTTTCCTTTTTCCTCCTCTTTGCTTTCTGCTCTGCTGATTGGGTTGTTCATGATGACGTTCCAGATGCCAGATTTTTTTTTTTTTTTTTTTAATACAGCATTGTCGAGGATTATTGCCTGGGCTCAACCATGTGAATGCCTCCCTTCCTAAGAGGTCACAGCAGCTCATGACCTGATTTACTTTTCATCTAGAAAACTGCAGCGACTGAAAGGCCTTGCCAGGGCAAGAGGGCACCACAGTCCTGAGCATTTGAGCAAGGCGCTGAACTCTGCTGCTCCACTATCCAGTGTGTGAGACTGGCCCACCCTGACCAGGATACTGAGGGGTCTGCCTGAAGCTGCCAGCCAGGTGGAGAGGATCAGGGTGTGAGCTGACCTGGGCCTCTGGTTGTTCCCCCAGGTTCTGCACAGAGTTGCTGATGCTCCTCCAAGCTTCTCCTGCTCCAGTCCCCATGTCTGCTGCCCCTCAGCTGTTGTGGGTCTGGCCAGCAAATGTGATTGTACACTCTCAGAAACTGTGCATGACAATGACCATGCTGGGCTGCAGCCCAGGCAACATTTACTACTCTGTGTATTTTAAGACTTTCTGGTTTTATGATCCTGTTTTCTTTCTGTGACTAAATGCTAGATTTCTCTGTCCATCCAATTCCTTTGTATTTTCCTTAATGAATTCTGTACATTCGAATATGTATGTCCTGGAACAAATTCAGCACAAAGTCCCGGAAGAAGCATTGAAGGTAAGAGTGGCTCGGTGCAGTGCGTTTTTTAAAAAAAACTTTAAGTACTCTAGTGATGGTCTAGCAGACTAAAATATTAAGATACTCTTAATGGCAGTGAAATGTTTCAAAATGTGAGGCTCTCCTTGGATTTGGACTTAATAAAATCCTCCTTTGAGGAGAGATAAATTTCGCGGTTATCTCAACTCTGATCTCTCCTATCCTGTGCTAACATGTAAATCAAGTTCTTTATGTTTCATGACTGCCAAGAAAAAAAAGGTTACTTAAAGCTGTAACATGTTAAAGAGCAACCAGCACATGAACTTGTGGGGGAAGTACAGCAGAACTTATTCCCTCCCAGAAGTGGAGCACAGATGTCTTTTTCTAAGCATGGTGACTTATGCCATCTCTACCACACCTCCTCAGTCAGGCTGAAGTTTGCTTAATTTATTCATGTGTACCATCTCATTTTTGCCTTCAAGCTCCCAATTTTTACTCACTGAGTAGTCAGTCCTCTTACAAGTGAGGTGTTTTTTAAACACTGCTTAGTAGCAGGTAAGAAATATTCAAGCATCCCCGTATCTAAGGCAGAAAAGCAACCGCCTCTAGGGCAAGAAAGCTATAATGTTCAGCTGTGGGACTAGGCTATCAGTGCCATGCATCAGGTCTTGGCTAGCAGACACTGCCTTCTTAGCTCTGGTTCCATGTTTAGGCCTTGGCAAGGATAGGAAATCTAACAGCTGCAGTTGGGCAAATGATTCATTGAACTTACTCAGGGATAATCTGGATGGGTTCATCCTTTTACTAATTTACTTGTAATAAACCAGCTTCTAAATAGCTCATTTACTTGTGTTAATATGAACCTGTTTTAATGTAGAATCACTCTCCTAACTGGGGAGAGGGTTTTCAAAAAATAATTAAAATAGATTCCAATTGCCTTTGCTGAAAAACGGAGATAATGCAGATGAAATAATTTATAATGTTCCTTTAAGAACAAAGGGGATTTCAGGATTTGAATCCTGAGTGGAAATGGCCTGAGTTCTGATTCTTCTCATTCTATTCTTTAAAGGATTTTCTAATTAGTTATTTCTCAGAGCTAAGTCACAATGACCTTCTTGTGTAATGGATTTATGTCACTTATGGCTTCCAAAAGGGGTATTTCTCCTGTTCTGTAGCTTCTACTCAAGTCTGCATACTTTTTATTGAAGGACACAGCTGCAGTAGTGTTTTGGGTGATCTGTTGGTGGGGAAGAGGGGTTCACTCCTCCTTGTGTCTCTGCAGCATGAAAAGTACACCAGCCAACTCCAGATGAATTACAAAGGCACAGCCATGAAGAGGGCGGAGCAGCCCATGGAGCACGGTGTCTACACTGAGTCCCCACAAGCGAAGCTGGAGAAAGGAGAGAGGAAAGCAATTACAGGTACCTGCTTGGGAACCAGTTAATCTGGATTCTGAGCAAAGTGCAGCTTGAGCCCTGTGCTGGGTTATGATTCTGACAGTCTTGTGGGTTGCAATTGGGTGCAGTTCTGGAAGGATCATCTTTCTAAACTCCTGGAGTATTCCAGACGCTGAGTTTTTGGAGATTCAGCCTCCAAAAAAACCCAGCTGGTGTGATGGCTCCTACATGCCTTGTCGCTGTGTGTGTTCTGGAAAACCTGTGGGCAGAGCAGGTTTGGTAAGTTCTCTGGCACCTGTCTGGTCTATTTTTAATTTCCTAATCGTGAGCTGGTGTTTGAACAGAGAGGGTGACTCAGACTAGAAAATGTATAGCTGCTGTGGCGTGGTGCTGGCAGGCAGGCAAAGAAGCACCAAGCCATTTCTTTCACAAAGCCCTGGATGGTTTTAAATGGCTGTATTTCCTACATTGCCAATATGTGGGATTGAAACCGACTGCCAAACTGGGAGATGTTTGTTTCAGGTTTGCTGTTCCCCAGCTTCAAAGCTTTTCAATTTGAGAAATTCCTTATGTCCTCCATTTTGTTACCAACTGCTGCCTTCCTTTAAAGATCATTTGTCAAACTTGGTTCCTCTGTGTTCCCCATTATGGTTAGCCAGGATCTCCCCAGCAGTCTTGTCTCACCCATTTCACCCAAATTCCTGCCTCTTGTGTGTGCTGTCCTGGCAGGTCTCTCTCTCCAGTTCTGGTCAGGTATCAGTTCATGGCTTTCTGGAGCTTGCTGGTGCATGGGAAGAACAAATATGGTTTTAAAGCAGACTGGTGACATGACTGACAGTGGTGGTCTTGTGGCTTCAGGATGGCAGAGCAATTGGAAAACTTTAGGATTTAGCAGGGAGAGTTGCCCACTCTGTTGGAGGAAGAGTCAGGGAGGAGAATGGAGGGAAGGGGATGGACAAGTAAAAGAGTGAGGTAAACATCTTGGGTGTGTTTACCTAGAGGCATGTATGGCAGCTTTCTAGAAAAGAGTACAACTTTGGGTAGATCTGTTAAGGCATCATGATAACTAATTGGAGTGGGGTGATTGACTGTGATCTCCCATGTATTATTATTATGAAAATCCCCCTAAGCTGACATAGTGCACTAAAATAGTGTAAGGTTCTCCCTGGTCTCTGTGCTGTCTCCAGCTGTGTGGGGAAGGACATGTACCCATGTGACCTACTCCCATTTTTTGCACCAGAAAACCTTTCTTTGTGTTGCTTTGGCTGTGCCTGTGTGGCTGTGTTTGGTACTGGGCCTGACAAGCATGAACATAAAGGGATGGGATTGTGGATGATTAAATGTGACACTGGTGAGGGCGAGAAGAGGTGAACCCCACTGGGGGAAGAGCTCTCCAGCTGCCTTTCAAGGGGTGGGAGATTCTTGGAAAGCTTTACCAGTAGCTGGAATCACTTTGTGTTTGCTACTGCCTGGTTCCATGAACACTCAGTTTTTTTATTCTTGCCACCTTCCAAAATAAAATGCACTGTCATTGATTTTAACCTACATGGCGTAAGCAGTGAATATTTGGAACACCTTCAAAGGCAGGACGTTGAGTGACTCTTCAGCAAGGTGACCTGTTTCTCTAGCCTGTGATTTGCAGACCTGCATTATGTTTCCGTCATCTTCAGTGGGCACAGACCAGAGGTCCAAGGCAAAACAGGCTCTGTGTTCTTACTGGGGACCAGCACTGAAGTGTGTCACATGCAGTGGGACTGATGGGCAGAGCTAAAAAAACCTGTAAAGTGCTGCTAACCCCACCGAGATAGAGGAAATCAGGACTTTTTGTTTGAAGTATTTTGCTGAATTGCACTGAAGCCTGTGGAAGCAAGAGCCCTGAGCATTAAATCAGTCCCTCACTCTCCCAAAAGCATCTCTGTCACGTGAGCAGAATGATCAGTGGATCCCTTTCTCATCTGCGATGTGACTAATTCACCTTGTCCTCAGCTGTACACATGCACTACTTCTCCTTGGCTGCCGGGAGGAGTGGCAGCAATTTGAAATGATTAGTGAAAAGAAGAATGTAGTATTCTTACGTGGAGTGGGCTTGCTTAGTGGCAGCAGAAAGAGGCTTTAGGAAAAGAGCTGTTTTGCTAAGCCTGTAGGTATTTAGGAATTTGCATTGACTAATTAAAGCAAGGCCTGGGCTGACAAAAGCCTTTAGAAGGATCGGTTCCCAGGGCCGGAGTGGAAAAGAGGCAGAGGGAATGCAAGCTTTCAGGGAAGAGGTTTAACAAAACAATGTGAACAATTAGAACTGCTTAGAAATGGCAGGAGGTGAAGGACTGAGGATAAAGAGATCCAGGGGAGTGAATGAGAAACAGTCAGTTTAGTCTTTATGCTGTTGAACATGCAGCTTGCAGATGTATGTTGCCTGTAAGCAGAAAATCATCAGTCTGTGAAATGTTTAAAGCAAGGAGCTTGGTTAATCCTATGGATTGGAGATGGATATGAATAAAAGTGTCTACAGTTCAGCTAGTTAATGCTAAAAATAGCTATTGTTCCCGTGTCTAAAGCCTTAAGTGATCAGGAAGCCAGGTAGAGCCTTGAACTGAGTAGATTTCAAGACAGGCGCAACCCCTGTTCCCATCTGTTGCTACCTGAGTTGAGGTACTTGATGAGATAAGCTACTTGGTGGTCTTCTGTTCTTAACACATAGTTAAATCTTCAGGCTGGTCTTAATTTTTTGTTTTTGCAAAGCTGCCACAGCCTGATGGTACTGGGTAATCCTGAATCTGGTGACTAATCTCTGAATAACTGCTGCAGGCCTGAGTTTCCAGGGGTGGAGGCTGCTTGCAGCGTCCACTTGAAATGGGCATCATCACTTGCAGGAGTAGGACCAATTGCAGGAGCTTCTCCTGGGCTCTGTGAAATAACTTGCTCACCAGGTCAGCGTCTGTGTCATTAGTAAGTCCTCTCAGCAGAGTGGACGACTTGAAAGTCTTGCTGATGTCCAGGGCTGAGGTCAGCAGGCAGCATGGATGGAGGCAGTGGGAGCTGTGCCCAGTTGTGAAGTGGTTTCCATGGTCTTTGGCTGCTTTCCCCATGAGATCATGGCAATAGCTATTTAGACACACAGCTCTGCCCTAGCCTTTAATTTAAGGGAGTGGTGTTATATCTGCTTTTTTGCCTGAACTAGAGTGGTGGTAACTGCAGCATGTTTAAGGTTTGACATGTAATTGATACAAGTACATTTGTGATCATCATCCTGATTTGAAAGTCCATGAGATATGTGTGTATTCACAGCAGGTACAAAATCCCAGGGCTTAGATTAACCATGCACATATGAAATAAATTGTGTGGCAAAGAGTCAGAGAATTGCTTTATTCTTAGTAGGTCTGAATTCTCTATTTTGGAGAGGAGTTAAAAAGCAGAGATATAAGGAATTAATTTTAAAAAATGTTGTAGCTAGATCATCTTTTTTTTTCCCTAAGGCCTCTGCTGTAAGAAACCTATTCTGTATCTTCTGGAGATGGACATTGTTGTTATTAATAATGAATCAAAAACAGTTTGACTTAAAGCAAGCTGGATTTCTCGTGCTTTTGTTGTGACTTGCAGTAGACAGCTTCAGAACTATATGTGCTTCTGTGAGCAAAGAATTTGCTGTTGCTGACTATCTCTCTCTCATGATGGTGTGAAGCTTTGTGAACATTTGGGCAAAGCACAATTCTCAGCTCTGTCCTGACCACAGGGGGCACCTTCAAGGGACATCAGACCCCTCTGTTTAGAGGGAGCTGTGTGCTTGTCTTGAAAGCTCTTCGTG
Organism: Sturnus vulgaris; assembly: GCF_052056855.1. Lineage (NCBI taxonomy): Eukaryota > Metazoa > Chordata > Aves > Passeriformes > Sturnidae > Sturnus > Sturnus vulgaris. The sequence goes on from NC_142248.1 coordinate 40,254,364, forward strand.
CTTGGTGATGGAAAGCAGCTTTAACACAGTCTTTCTCCTTTGCCTTTCATCACCTGGACTGTATTTCTGGTTGTGGCCTTGTGTTCTGTGTGATTCACTTCTCCATAAATACAACCTTTGTATTGACATGTCTCATTTTCTCTTTTGGTACCTCTCATTCAGATGATCAATAGTTCTGTATTAATTTAACAGGCCACATTTTTCTCAGACTGTTAAGCAAATGGACTTCCCTTGTTCTGTACTAAAACAGCCTTCACTTTTCGTTTTGAGTGACTGCCCCAAAGACCGAGATCCAGGAGCAGAACATGTGTATGTCAGTGGTCTTCCCTGTATTACACCATCACTGGTAGCTCAGTATTTATCTGGCTGAATGCTTGTGCTGACCTCAATTCAGTTATCTAAAAGGATGGTTTTCGGGCTGCCTGCCTGAATTGATGAGCCAAGAAATATGTCTAAATGAATTGGCACCATCTGGGCAGCCTGGCACTGAGTGGAGAGAGGTGGTAACGAGCTGCCATCAATTGGAGGAAGTCTCATGTCATTAAAATGACTGAGCAGTTCCTTTCATTGGTGTTCCTCCCTTCACTGCTGACTTGAGCAAGCCCCGAATTTCTCTGCTCTTGCAAGAGCATCCATCTTACACTAAAACAGAGCAAACAGGAGGTGGCTTCAGGGTGCTTTGCATGTCTCAGGACAGAGGCAAACATGCTGCTCTGGATGCTGCAGGTCCAGGTTAAGGTTGCTACCCAAAATGGATCCCAGCTGGTGAAGAGCAAAGCCCGCTGGCACAACTGCATGTGTAGCTGCTCCCTGGCCCACTTCTGTCACAGCCATCTGTTTTAGCTGCCTTCCCATCGTGCTTTTTTCTCTCCCCCCCCTTTTTCTACAATATTGTTGTGTTAGAGCTGAAGCTGGGAGAGGTGTCAGTTGTGCTGGCAAATTAGAAGGGACAGAGGCTTCTGACACGAGCAGGGCAGCAAATTTGTGTAGCTCTTTGTGCTGGTTTTGGCTGGGGTGGAGTTAATTTTCTTCACAGTGGCTGGTATGAAGCTGTGTTTTGGATTTTTGCAGAGCACAGAGTTGTTAATATAGAGATGTTTTTGTTATTTTGGCTTACACAGAGCCAAGGCCTTTTCTGCTTTGTGTACTGCCACGCTGGCGAGGAGATTGGGACTGCATGGAAGGTTGGGAGGAGACACAGCCAGGACAGGTGACCCAAACTGACCAAAGGGATATTCCAGACCATATCACATGCTCAGTAATATAGGGGGAAGAAGGAGGAAGTGGAAGGGGATGTTTGAGGTGATGGTGTTTGTCTTCCCAAGTCACTGTTGCGTGTAGTGGAGTCCTGATTCCTGGAGATGGCTGAACACCTGCCTGCCCATGGGATGTGGTGAATGAGTTCCTTTTGTTTGGCTTTGCTTCTATGCACGGCTTTTGCTTTTCTTACTAATCTCTGTATCTCAACCCATCACTTTTCTACCTTTTACCTTTCTGATTCTTTTCCTGATCCTACTGGTGGGGAGCAGGTGAATGGCTGTGTGGGGCTTGGCTGCTGGCTGGGATTAAACCACAACACTCTTCTGAAGTCAGAGAAATTTTGCTCTGGCTCAGGATCTGTCTGCCTTCAGCAATAGCCAGGAACGACAGTAACTCTGTCACTTGACAATGCTATTCAAAATGCAAATTAATATGAATACTCAGTGAAAACATTAATTACTCTTAAAATATTGAAACTGTCCCCAGATAGCAAGATACTGACTCCTCAGTTTTCCATCTGTGCTTTTTGCAGTTTTGAAATGAAGTTCCAGTTCATTGTAGAGGTTGGGAGAGGAAAGGATGAAATGCCACATACACAAATGTGCAGCTTTGTCACAGATGCTGTAACAGGCCTCGCAGGTGGGGCCATGTGAGCTCTTGTGTCATGGGGCATGAGGAACCTTCTGCTGCTGTGCAGTGAGTGAAGTGCAGTGTCTCCTACCCTGATGGCCCCAAATCTGTGCACCCTGGCCAATCTGATGCACTCTTTTTATGTGTTCCTAGACTTGCCCTAGGGTTTTGACTTTCTGCTAGCTTTCCTTAGAGGGGCAGTTAGGGTAATTTCCAATTACCTATTAGTGCCCAGGGAAATTTGAAACAGCAGAGGAGCTGGATCTCATAAAGTCTTTTTTCCCTCCTTCAGCTTCAATTGCAATCTTAAAGTTCCTCATCAACAGAAGAGGTCTGACCAAAAGTTTGACTTACTCCCCTGGCTTTTTCCTGTAGTAGAAAAGCTCCTGGCCCACAAAGGCAGAAGCTCCTGTGTTTGTATTCAGATGGGACACAGATCTTTGAGCAGTCTCTGGGAAGACTTCTGTCATGCACAATGAGTGTGAGCTCTCTTAGCTCTTTTCTGCCCCTCTGGACACAAAACTGTCGTGGAATAGATCACTGACATCTTCTAGACTAAGGGGCTTTTGAGATCCCTTTGGGGCTGGGATATGCTGGAGAGACAAGCTGTAATGAGTCAACTCCTTGCAAGATGCAAGCAGTAACTGCACCCATCCTTGGCAAAGGTGCTGCTTTTGCAACAGTTGAGTGCAGGTAATCTTTGCATTTCATCTCTAGGGTAGTTGATCCCTTTAGGCACAAATTACCTCAGACATCACTGGCTCTTGCTAATGGATTTGTGTTAAAGTGTTGATCTCCTTCCCCTGGCTTCCCCCAGACAGCTGCCTCTTGGCCATCAACCTTAAGGTCTGTACTGCAAGTCAGAGGGTAAAAATCTATTGTGTGCCCAAAGTGTCTGATGCTGGTGGTGCACATCCTGCATGGGTGGGGTCTAGTGGGCAAGTTACAGCATGAAAAGAGGATGGTAGATTTCTGCTAGGCTGTGTGACAGAAGCCCTCAGCCTAGGAGAAACCAAACCCTAGGCTGGACTAGGGTTCACTGACAACCTTCTGAATAGGATTTCTAATTCTTTTCCCTCCCTCCTCTGCCATGAGTGGTTTACACATCAACAGTTATGAAACATATTGCTTGGTAATTCTAATTTATCATGGTGAGAAATGCTTCCTCCTTTGAACTTTCAAAGGCCGCCTACATAATAGGAACATGGTTTATCTTCCACGCACTCTGGGCAGGGAGGAGAGTAAGACTGTCAGCCTCTTTTGATCCTCGGTGTGAAGGGAGGCTGCGTGGTTAACTTTGAAACACAAACAAGATCTCTTGAAAAGGGCCTGTGGGCTGCATCTGTAAAGCAAAATTTTTGCCTGTGGACTGCCAGTGTATGAGCTTATATATCTGGAATGATCCTAGAACAGAAATATCTGAAGTAGTAGCCACTGGGTCTGTGTAGCTTTAGATATAACAGCATACAATCAGGCTGGTTTTTAAATCTGAGTTATTCAATTCCCCTTCCTCTCCTAACTTCCCTTATGCTAACAACTTTCTGTCATGTCCCTACTAAAACAGGGAAGGCAAAATTGCAGGGCTGTTTGAGAGCTGCTTTGCACAGAGCAGTGTGTGGTTTGAAAACCACAAGCTGAGCAGCAGCTGGCAGTAGAAGCCCAGCTATGGCTCCGGAGCTGGAGCCAGGGTTTAAGACGTGGCCAGTTACCACTACTATGAGCAGAGGCAGAAGCAGCCTAACAAAGCTGTATCTTAACCTCAGCCCCTGACCTATCCTGGTGTTTCTATCACTTCTGGATGAAAGAACAAAAGCTATTTTATTTGCTTCTCTTGAACTATGAAAAAAACATAGTATTAACTGTACCACAGGCAAATTGGCTATATTCTTTTTTTTTTTTTTTTTTTTTTTTTTTTGCATAAACAGCAGCAGCCCAAAGCACTGCCAAAACACAGTCTTGTTTTGTGGGATACAAAACGAGGAGCACTGGATCAGCTCCACTGAGTGGGCGTCAGTTGTTGCAGTGAAGCCCTGATCTTTCAGTGACTGCTCACTGAATAGAGAAATAAAGTAAGCCTGTCTCTTCTAGAGGAAATTCTCCACGAGAAAATCCTCTGTCCTACAATGGCTATGCAACTCACTTGGTTTACTGTAAGCTTTAGAGAGCAAGAGGTTACTGCTTCTTTATGTAAGGAGATGGTTTTACCATTTTTCTGAAGTTTGTAATGCTTGAAGAATTTCCTGTTGTGTAATGTGTGTTACTTACAGTGGGAGTTGTAAATAATGCAAAAAAATCCCTATCCTGGACACATCCAAGGACATGGTGGGACAAAATGGGTAGAGCTAAAGTCTTCTCAGTTAAGGTGAGGAAAAAAAGTCAGATTTTCACCTGAGTTGCAGGTGAGTTGAAATCAATTTTGTGGTTAGTGTTTTGTAGTCTGTCCTGCCAAAAATCTTCCACTTTGTGTGTATAAGAAGGCTAGAAAGGGACAAAAGCCAGTATCTGGGAAACACAGCTATGAAGGACAATGAGGGGAGGTGGAGTTAGTATCTTGCAATAAAATGTAAAAAGTAAAAAAAGGTGAAACAAAGAAAAGCCTGAACATATTATTATGTATAATTTGCTGTTGTTATAACTGTGGTGTAACAGGTTCAGGGACCTGCTGTTTTTCCTCTTTTGGCGTGCAGTTCAACCTAGTAAATTGATATTTTCTGTGTTCAAGTGTTTGCTTATCCTCTCTTTCTAGAAACAAATACTTATCGCACCCCTCTCTATGGGCAGCCCTCCTGGTGGGGGGAAGATGATGCAAGTAATAAGGAGGAGAGAAGGCAAGAGGAGCATTACTCAGGTAATGGAGGTGACATGGGGTGGGAGAAGATAGGGGACATACAATTTTGGCACACTTGTGATATTTACGCTTATTTCTGATATTTGTGTTCAAAGCCATCCTGTTTCAAGACTTTTAATTACTACTTGTTTTTTTGTGCTTGTATTTGCACATTCCTTTGTGTAGGTTGCTGCTGCTGAAACTGGAACAATGGAGAATTTAAAATGTTTTCCCTAAAATATTTGACCATTAGAAACAGTAGTTGTGGAGTAAATCACTAAGTTTGTTTTAGAGCTAGTTATGTAGTTGTATCTGTTTCTCACCTCATCATCCTTGGGAGCCATTTAGTCTTAACGCTCCCATTGTTGTCAATCTGTGTGTATGGAAGAGGACTCTTGTTTTCACTTGTGCAGTAAGCCTGATTTTCTATCAAGCATATGCTCTACTGCACAAAGTGTTTTGTTTCGATGCACACACAATGTATCTGTTCTCTAGCAGAGAGGGGTTGCTCTTCCAAGAAGTTGAAACAAGTGAATTGTGAAGTACTTAAAAAATGTGATTTTATCTTTTTTTTCCACTTTTGTAGAGAGATCAAAAGAAATAACCCAACATGAAGAGGAACTGAATGGGAATATTTCTACTTATAGAGATGCCCAAGAACAATCTGTGTTTGCCTTCCGGAGAGAGCCAAGTTACTTTGAGATTCCAACTAAAGAATTTCAGCAGCCATCAAAGTCTCCAGAAACACAGGTCCATGAGATCCCAACAAAGGATGTTGATGCTGTGGTAGCCCCTGTGGTACAGAGCCATGCCTCTTTCACCATTGAATTTGATGATGGTACCCCTGGTAAAATAAAAATAAAAGACCACGTAACTAAATTTTCACTCAGACAGAGAAGACCCTACAGTAAGGAACCAGCTCATACAGAAGTGATGTCAGCAGAGAGCAAAGTGGCTGACTGGCTTGTCCAGAATGATCCAAGCCTGATGAGAAGGCAGTCTGCAGGAGATGATGTTTACAGTACCAAGAGTGACCTGCCAATTCATGTAAGGACACTTAAAGGTGAGTGAATGTCTTGTCATGTGCACATAGCTCTCTGTTGGCCATGAAAATGTTGCCTTTTGTTATAACATATGAAAACCCCTCTCCTATCAAGGAGAACTGGACTTAATTATCTCTGCTCCAAATTTGCAAGATGAAGAATATTACTTTCATAACTGTTGATATTTTGAATGCAGCTAGCATGCTCTTCACCTGCTCCTGAAGTCATGTGTGATGTTGGCTTGGGGACACTAATGTGACTCTTCTACGTCTATAATGCCAGCTCAGCAGTAATTGGTTGTAAAAAAGATTTTGATTTTTAAATCTCTAAAATAATTTCCATATGGTCAGGCAGGCTGATAAACACAGATATTTCAGCGAATTTGGTTCTCTTGGCTTCTCCTACTGATAGAATGACTTTTCTTTATAACTGTAGTCCAGAGGAGACTAAGCATGATCATCCTGCTGTCCTAATTCTACGTGTGATCATCTGGCAGTGACCAGAGCCAGTTGGCTGGACAACAGAAGGTGCTGAAACAGAGACTACTGATAGAGTTGAGATACACGTGATCCCCATTAGAGGAAATCGTTGTGCTTGTAGGAAAAGGTTACTTCTAACCTAAAGCTTCTCTGAAATCCTGCTCTGTTCAAAAACATCAGATTTCATTAACTTGTGTCTTGTTAAGTGTGTCACTGTGAGGAATTCTTTGGAGATTTTCAAAGGTTTGAAGTGAAGTTTGGAGGCCAGTTCTTAGAGCAGCTGGTGGAACTTAAATTATTCTGATGCAACTTTGAATACATTCTGCAAGATTTATGGTTGCTTGGGTGTCTCTTGGGCCATCCACTGGACAGCTCGGAGGAGATCAGTGATGCCTGCACTCTCACTGCCTTGCCTCTGGAAAAGCTGTTGTTTGGAATTGCAGCTTGAGCTGATGAAGTCATATTGAAGGTTACCAGACCTACTTGTGTTTGAGGTCCTACTTAAATAAGAGCTATGCCTTGTTTTCTCTTAAAGGAGTATTTACTTTGACCTTCTTGGGAAAAAAACCCCAAAACTCATCATAATATGGATAGTTTTACATATTACACCTCCAAATTGCTGGTTTGGGTACATATTTCTGGGAATCCTGTACAGTCATAAAGGTCTCATATTCAGCCATAGGGTTTGGCATGGCATGGAAATTGAACTACTTTGTTGGCCAATGCTTGGTTCTAGTCCTTCCTGATAAGGGACAGCATTGAGTTGCTCTGTTTGGTTATTTAGGGTCTTATTTTCAGTGTACTTGTGACTGATGAAAGGTTTTGTGCCGGGATTTTTTATGTTATTGTCATACTGGATTTTGTTGACTTACTGGAGAACATTGTCAGGGACAGAAATGTTCTTTAGTGGTTTTCTCTTTCCTCTTGGAGAAAACTAGAGAGTTGGGCAGCTGTTGCACAGGAGTGATGCACAGGAGCACTAATGTCTGGCTGCACTTGCCTCTCTACAGTCCATAAGGCATGGAAAGAAGCTGAAATAATTCAGTGTGTAATTAGCATATCAAGAAATCAACACTGGACATTTGATTAAAACATGCAGTGCTGATGGCCTGAGGAGCTGATCCGCCTCTGCTTTGGCAGGTGTCATTTATCTACGATAGCTGTGCAACGTGTTCTTCTGGCAGGCCTAATTTTGAAGATGTTTTGGAGGCTGCTACTGGCTGCCTACCAGGTTTGGGTCTCCAGGATCAGAAATGCCCACCACCATTGGGCTAAGTAACATTTGTTCATTTCCAGCAGCAATGTGGTGAATGTAAAGCCTGGTATCAAGACTACAGGGTGTTCAGGTCTTTGCAGATTGAGGGGATGTGCATGGTGTTCTGCTGGGGCATCCGTGAGCATGGTGCATGTTTTCCTTGTGTCCTCACCATTTTGCATTCATCAGAGCTCTTAGTCAAGACCTTTAATTTAAGAACTTTCCCTTCCAAGGGTGAAGCTTATCAGCCCTCAGGGCACAATGCAAAGTTTGCTGGCTTTCTTCATGAGTATGTTAGGAAACTCTTCATAGAATTGACTCCTGGGATGAATGGACCTTGCATTAAATTCTAATCTTTCACAGTTAACTTGATGTAATGAATGGTCTTCACCCATGAGTCTGGAGAACTTGCCAAGTAGGTTTGAGCAGTTTTCCTTCAAGCACGTGGTGTTTTAGCCAGTATATCTTGCTACATATTACAGTCTAGAGCGCAGAGACCTCTTTCCCCGTTCTCCCGATGACAGGTTCCTGGTCGTTGACTGAATCGTGTTGTGTGCCTTCACACCTGTTTCCTTCTCCAAAAAAAGGTTTGTTTTTTGTTTTACTTTTAACTTTTTGTTCTAATTTTAACTTTTTGTTTTACTTCAACTTACTTTCTGAGAGTCTTGAGCTAAGGTGCTGAGGGGCAGGCAGGCACTGATAGATAGAGACAGTTGTAAAGATGGTTGTTGCTAACATAGGTGAAAATAATTATAAACTTAGTTTAAGCTTAGTGAACTCTTAAGTAACGATTTAACCTTTGCTTGGCTGGTGATAGGATGGTATAACTCATGGGGTTATCATGGTGTGATTCTTAAATCTCCAGGAAGAGTAAAAAGTCCTGCAAATTTACTTTTCTGTTAGCCTCTGGTATATTTCCCCTTGTAGAGGAGGTGACATGGGTGCTCAGAGATGCATGTACTTGTAATGCACTGATCTGGTTTTCATCGTGGGGATTTGGTTTCGTGGGATGCGGTGTGAGGGTTTTATTTCCTGATCCTGCAGAGATATTTCTGCTCTGTAAAGGAGGAAACCCAATGAGGTAATTTTGGACTACAGTAATTGGATAGAATGGCAAAATAATCTCATCATTTTTCTTTAAATTTAAAAAAGAAGCAAAACATTAGGTATGTAAACAAATTGCCATTACAAAATCAAAAATCCCTTAATTTGAAACTACTTCTTGAATTCTTTTTAAATCAATAATGAACTTGGTAGCCAACCAGTGGTGAAAAGTGGGGTCAGGAGAGAGCTACCTTCTCTTTTATTTCTTCTGGTGGGGTGCAATCCCTGTACCACGCAGATGTCTTTGGAATTTTTGAATCTTATAGAATACTTTTCTTGTAACTGAAATTATAGATTTCAGCTGGGAGGTAATGACATGACCACAACAACTGAGTATGAGGGTCAAATCCACATACCTTGTTTCCAGGGAACAGGCACGAGGACGGGACGCAGAGCGACACCGAAGACCCCAAGGCAGAGAAGGAGACGACGGCGGGTGGGGAGCGTCCGGCAGAGCAGACGAGGCTGCAGCGCCAGATGAGGCGCGACCCCCACGAGATGCTGCACAACAAGCAGGCCTTCGTCATCGAGTTCTTCGAGGACACGCCGCGGAAGAAGCGCTCCCAGTCCTTCACGCACAGCGCTCACTCATCCCAGAGCGACACGGACCCGGGGCTGAAGAGCAAGGTTGAAAAGCGCAAGAACGCGTTGCCGGCGGAGAAACCGGGAAATTCAGTTCCGCCGTCGCACCTCACAGCCCAGTCAGGCAAACCCGCCAACAGCTCCTGCGGGACCCAAAGAACGAGCTCCTTCAAGAGGGAGAAGACGGAGGATCGGATCAACTCTTCATCCTCCTCTGCTCCCAGAGCCAAAAGTTATGGGAGTGTTGGGAGGAAGTCGAAAATGGCTCAGGACTTTATGGCTGAGTACTTGCGTGAGACTGCTCAGTCTGGGAAGCCAAGCGCTGAGAAGCCAGCCCCTGTGTCTGTGCCTGTAGCTCCACGTGTGGTTATATCCTCGGAACCAGAGCCTGTCTCTGCTTCACCTCCTGAGGTGAAGTCTGCCCAGGGCAGGAGGAATGATGAGGAAGACAGTGTAAGTGAGACAGGCACGTACACCATTGAGACAGAGTCACAGGACAAAGAGGTGGAGGAAGCACGAAAAATGATAGATCAGGTAAATGCTGCTTTTCTGTGCTTGAGCTGAGGGCTGGAGGCTTGGAGGGCTTAAATTAACTGTTACCATGAAGGGATGTAATTGGGTGCAGCAGGGCATTATATTTAGGGGTGGAAAATCACCGTGGGTGACCTGTGCTAAGGATAGGCCCCAACAAACTGTGATGCTTGTCTTTTAAAAATCCCATCAAAACAACAAAGTTACAAACAAACAAAAATCCGCAGAGTAAAAGAAGGCAAAATATGCCCACGGCAAAGAGCTGCTTGCTTAAGAAATGGAATTTGGAAGCAAAAGTGAAAGAGTGGGTTTGCCATCTGTTTAGAGGAAAGGCAACACCTGAATAAAGATCAGGCTGATCCTACTGACAGCTGTGGCTGGGAGCAGCTCTGCTCTCTAGGACTGCTCCCAAGCTTCTGCCTTGGCATTGCATCACCTCCTGTCCGCTGTTATGAAGATAGGAGCTGTGGCCCATCACTGATGCATCATCCCATGGTAGGCCACAGGAAATGCCAAGGGCTGGTGCTTACAAGCCTTAGTGGCAGATGTTTCTGTATTTGGCTGTGGCTGATTAGAAAGGCAGTGCTTGCTGTCAGGGCAAGCGGCAGCTGGCTGAGATTGCAAAGGGTGTGATCTAGGGCAAAGGCAATCCCAGATGGATCTGTACTTGTTTGGATTTTGCAGAGTGAATGATTGCCTAAAAACTAAACTCCAGAGATGAGGGAGGCTTAAGAAGAATCCACCCAACTAACCGACCGCAGGGCAAACCAAAGTTTGGCTGATTTTCAGGTTTAACTTTCATCTGCGGTCTATTATGAAAACAAAACTGGCAAGTTGTTATGAAGATTTAGTGAAATGTAGTCAGGAGGAGGCAAGATTTAAAGGAAGCATTAATTGAACCTGACTTTAGAGCTTTGTATACAGTGTTTATGAGCCTGGATCTAGATTTTCCCCTTTGTTTTTTGTTACATTTGTTCCCTACATCCTTTTGAAATGTGATCGGAAGCTTTCAGGTCATGGTATTTAGGCCACGGCAAGGTCCTAGTCCTTAGATGACCAATTGTTTTGGTGAGAAAATATGAGGGAAAATGCCACAAAAGTAGAAATATTTCTGGGGAGTAGTCTTAGCAGCTATGTCACTCTGGCAGAAAAACTGGACAGCTTCTGGTCTTGACTGTGCCATAGACTTGGTGCAGTGCAGACCTGCCACTTGTGAAACAGCTGATAACTGAACCTCTGTGTTTCTGTCCAGGAAGAAAGAAAATGAATTCTGGACTTGCTTAGGTTGTAAGGTGTCTCTGTTCTTTATTCCTCCACCACTGCAAGCACATTTTTTTAACAGCAGTGAGAGTGGAGATCTTTATGGCTGTTTCTGTGCAGCGAAGGGACCTTCTGTGGTCGAATCTTCCTCTGAATGTTTTTGCAGTCAAGTGAGAGGAGCAAGCCCTTCTGGGGCATGAGTCTGGGTTGCCCCACATAGGAAGGCCTGCTTATTTTCAGGGGGAATCTGTCCAACGAGCTCAAACACTTACCCATCTCCTTTTCCAGTTCCCTGTGGCAGTGCAAGGCTGCTTTGCTCAGCTCACTCACAGCTACAGTCTATGAAAGGCACTGGGGATGGAGCTTTCTCATTTTCTCTGTCTAAAGCTTCATGAATGAGCTGGTAAATAGCTTTCCTGACGCTCATCCTAAATTTCTTTGTGCTGAAAAGGGACTCCTTTTCAGTGAAAGTTACTGCTGTTAAAGGCAACACCCCTAAATAATGAGGGAGAGAGGAAAGGTGGGTGTGAGTGGAATTCTATGATTAAGTATATTTAAAGCTGCTACTATGGAGTACAGAAGAAGATGATTTACATAGTTTGCATGGAAGCATTGGCAAGTGTTTTTGGCCCCTTGGGATCATAATTTGTGTATATCACTAATGTTTCACAGATTTGGATTTTTGGCTAATGTTTTACTGTTTTCTTACATTTTAATATTCCCATGCAAACATCTTTTCAGGTTTTTGGCGTTCTTGAATCGCCTGAATTTTCCAGAATCTCTTCAGCCTTTAGACCAGTAATTAAAGGTGAAAAAGACGACTCGGGTTCTCAGCATCTAATCAGTGAAAATGGCACTAGTCAGAAGTCACCCTTGCTCCAGGCATTTTCCTCAAAAGCTGTGAATGGGACTCAGGCTGAAGCACAGGTATGGGCAGTCCACGTGGATTTCCTGGGATGGTGGAGGTGTAGATGGGTTTTCTGTCTGGATGTAAATGGGATGTGTAGCTTGATTTCCATTTTGAACAGACCGCGTGATGTCAGTATGAGAGGAGAGATTTCGTGGCAAGGATTTTGTGTACAAAGCCTCTTTCTGACTATCTTCCCCGCCTTGTTGTAGATGTCTGCAGCATCTCAGGGGAGTCAGAAGTGGGTGTCAAGGTGGGCGAGCCTTGCAGACAGTTACTCTGACTCTGGATCTGCCTCTGGGCAGGGTGATGGAAGTACAGGTAAGTCTCATCTGACACTGCAGTTTGAGGGTAGCTGAATCTAAACAAGGATGACAGAAAAAGCAGAAATTAAGGGTATCTGTGCATCTGGCTCTAGCTTATTTTCTATTTTAGCTACAGTAGTTGGAGATAGAAAGCACAGGGTGAATAGTTCCCAGTGGACTGAAGACAGAGAGAGCCTCTGGTTTGCATTTTGGGGTTATTCAAGAGGTTCTTAAATATTAGGTTTGACATGACTAAAGGGAACCTGGGAAGGAGAAGGCTTTTAAGGGCTTTGGGTGTTAACCAGCCCCAAGCTGTGATTCCTTAGGCTGCCTTATGATGCCAGGTGAGAACCCTTTTCATATAGCCTTGGAGTTCCTGACTTGCATGTTTTTTGTATGCATCTCCTGTATCTGGCTGTGCTGAGAAGTTAGGCTGTTCCAGGGTTTGCTGTTGAGTGGCAGGTTTAAAGGGTGAAGATCAGCATAGAAAACTAGGTATGGTGGGGGAGAAAGGAAGTTGGAGCATGTCAGACTCCCATCAGTACTTGGAAGACACCTTACAGAACCTGTGGTCCTCTTGGTGTGTGAGAAAAGGAAAAAAGCACTTTGTTGGCTTTTGCAAATGTTTTCAACTTTTTTGGTTGCATTTACTAGTCATATCTTCTTGCCATTGACAACTGCAGATAGATCCAGTAAAGATTAGAAGAAAACTTTGTTTCAGAGGTTATTGACACTGTTTTCACACCATGTAGGATACCTAAATCCTGGAGTACTTGTAATATTACCATAGCCAAATAACCAGTTATCCTGGTATTTAAAGGTGTTATCAGATGTGGAAGCCTGACCAGCAGCATGGGAGAAATAGGAACTCTCTTTCTATGGAGTTTTTCCCTGGTGATAAGCCCACACAGGCTGGGGCAGCAAGCTCTAATTCAGAGCCTCTTGATTATTACAGGGTTTTCTCCTGGGACTTTGCTCTGGGATATGAGTGTAGGAGTTTCATCAGTTTAGTCAAATGGGCCATGTTGTTTAGAATGACACTTAAAACACTGCATCGCTGATGTCTCATGGCTTTTCATCTCATTCCTGTGGCCTGATTGATGGTAGATGCCAGCAATGTCATTATCCTCCACAGTGCTTGTAGTGAGAGGTATATTATGGGAGAATGACTCTGACATACTACCTTGAGAAGGGAAGGTGTTGAGCAGTGTGATTCTGCAAAGGAATTAAGTTTAATGTCTGTATTGATAAACCCGAGGGAGCAGGGACCAGCCAGGCCCTGCTGATGTTCATATTACATAAAACCTTAGTTCTAATGACATGTGAGTGCTTTTGTGGATTTCCACTTTGCAGGATCAAGCTTTTCCTAAACAGATAAATAAATAAGTGGCACAGATTTACAGTAATTGATTCTTTTCCACTTAACTCTCTTCAGAAAGTGGAGTACCCCCAAAACCAGGGGAACCAGAAAACTCTGTGCCCTCGAGAACAAGGCGCCTTCTTCCCCAGCTCCCACCCAGTGATAAATCAGACAGCCCCACTCCCACGGTGCTGGTGTGCCAGGAGTCCTATTCGGAGGTTACCAAGAGAACCATCGTGAAGGACCACTGTGTGGAAGCCTATGGTGATTCCAGCAGCCACCTCTTCATCCAAGAAGACCTGGATCCAGATAGCCTCAGTGATGCCAGCAGATCTGATGATGGCTTCAGCACGGAAAAAGGCAAGAAATACAAAGAGAACAGCCAAATGCTAGAGCAGATGAGGGAAGACAATAGATCAGAGAGCCGGCAGCCAGGAGCCTCCCGGATCTCTCACGTGAGAGCTGTGAGTGAGCCAGTTTCTACTTCATTCTACATCGGTGATGACAGCAGTGATGCAGGGGTTCCCTCCAAGCTCTCTCTGAGTGTATCCCACGCTCGTGCAGACAAGGACAGCAAGGATCCGGAGTTTTCCTTCAAGTGTGCTGGCACACCGGTTTCTGGAAAGCCACCGGTCAAAGATGTTAGTGCTTATATAAACACAGCTGGAAAAGTTGTCATTTCCCTTCATCAGAGTCTTCCTCAAGATCAAGAAAACACATCAGGAAAGGAAACAACCTCTTTTGTTAGACAGGAAAGTTTTACCAAAGATAAGTCAAGCAGTGGTGTTCCTCAAAATAAACTCCCACATATTTCAAGTCACCCTCTGCTTAAAGATTTAGAGGCTGTTCGATCAACTCGTATGGACTTTAGTCAGGACACTCATCTTCTGCTTAAGGACACTGAAACTGCCTTGGCAGCACTGGAAGCCAAATTACTTGGTCAAAGCCAACAGCTGGAGCCCTCAGAAACTGCTGGTCAGCTGGAGGACTCCTTGTCAGGGGACTCAGATGTAGACACGGCCAGCACAGTCAGCTTGGTGAGCGGCAAAAACGTCCCAGCAACTGCCCCAAAACGCAAAGCAGTCGCGAGCTTGCAGAAGGAGAAATCTTCCTCCACGCCATCCATCCAGGACCAGTGTGGGCAGCCCAGCGCTCGGGACAGGCTGACGGAGAAGCGGAAAACACAAGCACCAGAGGCACCAAACCGAGCAGAGACCACCAAACGCTTCCAGATGAAGCGGAGCGCTGGGACTCGAGGGTCACTTGACTTCACAGATGACGAGAGAGGTTCAAACTCGCCCTACCTGCCAGTCCCAGATGCAGTCGTGTCTGACCACGAGCACTCGGTAACCCGGCCTGTTCCCAGGAGGAAACCTTACACTCAGGCCACCAAGGAGGACCAGAGCAAAACGACCTCGAATGTGCAGAAAATCCAGCAGGTTCTCACTCGGTCCAACAGTTTATCCACCCCCCGGCCCACACGGGCCTCAAAGCTACGCCGTGCCCGGCTGGGAGATGCTTCAGACAACGAATGCGTGGATGCTGAGAAAACAGCCTCCAACTCGGACGCTGCTGCTCAGGGCACCAAGCAGCCCACGGATACAAAGAAGCTCTCCCGGCTGGACATCCTGGCCATGCCCAGGAAACGGGCAGGTTCCTTTACAGTGCCCAGTGACTCGGAGACGGCGCAGGCGAGGACGGGGTTTTCGGGCCGCAGCGCCGAGTCCTATCGGAAGACTGGTGTTTCAGAGGTGAGAGCTGCAGCCAGGAAAACAGCAGCTGCTGTCTCTGCCAAGCAGCCTTTCAGCAGGACCCGTTCAAGCAGTGTCAAGTATTCCTCCTCATCATCCTGTAAGTGCTCCTGCTTTGTATTTCTCCCCTGCTCCCCTGTTTCTGACTTCCAGGCTGCACATGGTTGCAGAGGATTAGTATCACGGTAGTAGAGGTGCTGCCTTGGTGAGTACAGAAGTCTGCATTAATGAGCAGCACGGATGTTGAGATTTCCTGTGGGTGTGGAGACAGCACAGCACTCTCATACTCAGTGAGATAGTATTGTGGTGATGTCTGCTAGGATACTACAAATAGCTACTTTTTTTTCTCTAGTGAGTTTGTTTTTTGAACAACCAGTTGCCATTTGACAGTTGGTCGTAGTTCCATTTAAAAGATAAAATTTAATGCCTTTCTAGTGTTACAAGAAATTCTGTTCTGTTTTACTTGTAAGATTCAAAGTTTTTTCCAGGAGACCTTATAGTGGTGACAGCTGATGTCCAAGATGACAGGTTTGAAAGCATCTGAAACAGGAGAACAAGAAATAAATGTCCCTGTGTTGTGAAAGGTGTTCCCTTGTTCTTCCTGTAAATGTAAATGCAGAGCTGGACACTGCATGTTGATTGCCCCAAGAGATTGACACTTTTGTGTATTTTCACTCACTTTTGCCATAGCTAAGGCAGGTTCATAGTTGTGAGTCTCACGAGGCAGAGGTGTGGGGACCACATTGCTCTGTAGTTGAGCACTCGACAGACCCTTGAAATACCAGCATTTGTCATATTGAAAACAGCCTTCAATTAAGTGGGACAATTCTGATGACAGCTCTGGGATGGTAATTGGTAATGAGAGATTGTCCCTGAAACCTTTGGTCTAAGTTCAGATCTATGCCTGTAGCCCTTGACCTGCCACAGATGTGACAAAGCAGATGTGTTTGCTTAGGATTTTAGGAATAATTGGTAGCCAGAGGGACAGGAAGAACCCCTTTGGATGGATTTCTCAGTCTTGTAATGCTGTTTTCAGCAGTTTTGTGATTTTGTAAGGGGTCTTGGAGTTCTGGATACGTCGTTTAGTATATTTTCATACATCTGAACTGTTTATCCCTCTTGCAGTATTCATTTTTATTGCATGCTAAAAAATTATTTGCTGCTTATTTTGATTTGGATTGTTTTAGTGCATTCAGCTTCACCTTTAATTTTAGTGATTTTTTTTCTTACACACTTGTATATGCATGTAAATCAGGATGTGATTAAGCTAAAAGAGTATGTATAGTCTCTTCTCTTGCCTTTTTTGAGATGATGCTATTATTAACTTCTTGTTAAACAATAACAAATTTAAAGCAAGATAATGCTGTCAGAGTTTTCTGAACAGGAGATGCTCTTTGCACTCCGTCTGCCTTTGGACCACAGGCTTCAAATCATTCGGAAAAAAATGATAAGTGTTGGCCAGTTCTTTATTCAAATGAATTGGTTTTTGATTTCCATAGCTCTGTAGCAGCATGCTAACACCTTTCCTTGTCCATAGTTGCAGCAGATGATGCTAATCCTTCCTCTGAATTAGTTGCTCTTAAAATACTAACCTCTTAATTCCTTGATAGGATTGTGAACCTTGTGCAAGCTCTAAGTACATGCTGATGTATTTTGAGCTTCATCGTGCTTGCTGTTGTGTGATGCATACTCCTGTACTAATGCTGTTATAGCAAGTCAGCAGCTAGAACTCCCTTCCTGCAGCAAGAGTGACTTGTTGTTAAACTGGACTATTGCACTGTGCCATCAAGACTTTTTTTAACATGATACAGCATCCCTTGAAAGCTTTGAGTGTCAGGCCTGGGGGATAAGGAGGCAGATGTGGCTGATTTATTCCAGGAGTTGTTAATGTTTAGCTAACCACAGGAGTTCCCAACTCTCCCAGTGGGAGAAAGTTAATCTCGCTAGTGGAGGAACAGCATGAACTGTCTGCCCATGAGACAAGAAATGCCAGTTTATTGTTGGGCCATCTGAAGTAGCTTTCTTGTGAAAGTCACAGATAACATCAGAATAATCCAAGTTACCAGTTCTGAAAGCCAAAGGCTTGTCTCCCATGCTCCTCTGTGTATACAATTTGTTTACTCAGGGTGATTTAAATTACACTGAGGGAGCTGATTCTGATTTCCCTTGGCGTACAGAGATGGAAAATGAGTCTCATCATTTTAAAATTGCTGTTCAGTGACAGGGTGACCTCTTGATTCTAAAATTGCATTTAAAAAAACCCAAAGAGATACAACTCTATGAATTGAACATGAGCAAATTTATTTTTATTTTATACATATACATATTAAAAAATCCTAAGACAAGGCATTGTTATAACTATGGGTGAGATAGCAATGTCTAGGAATACTTCTTTCAATATACAGTAGTTATCTATAGTTTCTACCTGCATCTTACACGCCAAATTAGTTGGTTTTGTTTGTATGATGTATGATGCTGGCTTAATTCACATGTAATGTTTCAGTGTAAGGAGTGTCTTGGTAACACAGTGAAGTTTTTCGGTGTTGTAATTCTAAATAACTCATCTGGTTCTGTGTTTGGTGGGTCTTCATTCTGCAGGGATGGATAGAAGGGAATGAAGCAGTACCTGTAGAGAGTGTAGTGAGGCAGCAAACATTGGGAGGGAGCCCAGTTTTCAAATAAGGACACCTTGACACTTCCCATGCAAGGAAGACCTGGGTGTCTACATATCTGCAAAACAAGTTGGGATAAGTGGGCAGCTTCCACTTGGCTCCAGGGCTTGGAGCCAGTCCTGACTGTGAACACTTTCTTGTAGTGTGTCATTAATGGTGAATTGTGATGCAAAAGGTGAACAGGAGGTGTGGACTCTTGCAAATAACACCAAACACCACAGTCTACTCTTCTCTCAAAAACCCCTCCTTCTGCTTGTACTTGAAACTAATTAGAAAGGTATCTGCAGGCTTGAAAATTGGGCTCTCTTTAGAAAAGAACTTCTGTGGGACTATGAGGGGTCTGAAATGTGTGCTTACTTACACAGAGCTTCTGTGCATGGAAAGCCAAGTCTGTGGTAATAATTTACTACAGTGGAGGTGTTAACACAGTCATTATGATTTTCCATTGGAATTCCTCACTCCAAATTTGTAGAGTTAATGGGAGCCATAGAGGGGCTCAACTTCAAAATAAGCTGAGAGAATATGGTGTTTTAACTAAAGATCTGCACAGAAACTCTCCTTTCCTTGTGCTCTTGGGCTAGTTTTGTGTTACCTTTCAGCCTTTTGTAGTTACTCTTGACTACTGTCCTCGGTCTGAAACCAATTCATTTTTTATAAGCATCAAGGCGGAGACCACAGGGTTCAGATTACACTTCTACTTCGGAGGAGGAATATGGCTCAAATCACAGCTCCCCTAAACACAAACGCTCCCATACTTCAACAGCCACACAAACACCGAGGATACGTGGCTCTGGGCTGGGCAAGCAGAAGCACAACGGCAGAGAAACGGATGACGATGAAGATTTTGATGACAACCCTGACCCCTACAACTTCATGGCGCAAACAGCAGAGATAGCAGAAATAGCCAGGTGAGGTGGGACTTTATCTGTTAACACACGTGTCGAAAATGGGTTGTTTTCTCCTTGGTGTTCAAATGAAACCCAGGTGTGGGGGTGGAAGGAGAGGCTCTCTCCCATCGTTTGTGTGCCCACATCTCCTTTATATATGAATATGGTTTGGAAGGTTTTCATGAACCTTTACAGCCTGGATGTGCTGGTTGTACCTTGTATCTACCTTGTATCTATTTCTTGTTCAAACTATGGGAAGTCTAACTGTTTATACCTGCATATCTCTGCTCTCTGCTGGAAGTCACAGTGTGTATATGGCGTGGTTGGTGTGAACTGTTCTAATTCTCTGCACAGGAAGTCAAATGGATTAGCAAAGACTGAATATGTAAACTGTTGAAACTGCTTTGCCTGAAGCTGGTGAGGGAGCAGTAAGAAATAGCTGCAGGACAGAAACTTCTTTGCTTGGCACAACTGAACCTGTCTAGACCTTGTGTATAAATGAATCGTTGCTTAGCTCGATGTCCCTGGATACAGTACTTGCTGTGTACTGGTGGTCTGATGGTTGCCTGGAGGACCTCAGCAATAAAGCAAATAGATTCTTTTTTTAAACAGTGGCATTTGAGGTTTGTCATCTCTAATATGCAACTGTGTTATGCCAACTTTCCAGAAATACTGGTCTTTCATTGTACTGGCCATACTTGAAATGCTTTTGCCTGAGGAAGCTGCCTTGTGTCTGCTTTTGGCCACATCACCCTCGCCGCTGCCATGCTCACCTCGAATGGGCTTTTCTTGCCTGAAAGTTGCTGTGAAGCTGCTCAAAAGTGTGTCAGCCTTCAAATCAGGCTGCGCTACCTGTGCTGCACAGGTGTGTGTGTGTGATAGAGATGCGGGTTTCCCTCCTAGCAGCATTCCCAGCACCGGGGGAGCGCTCAGCTCTCAGCAGCTATAAATAAAGGATTGCGTCAGCCTCGTCTGGCTGCTCCGTGCTGGGCTCTGTCACTGAGTCTGCCTGCTAATTGCAGTTCTGATTTCCCTTGCTGCTGCTGAATTAACTGGGAGGGGTTTAGAGGAGTCAGGGAGAGTTAAAAGGGAAAATGCCACTTGTTTACAGTACTGAATCACATAATGGAAGTGTTTGGTGACAGCTCTGTCCAAATCAGCACAGAGAGGGGTTACCTTATGCAGGCAGCTCAACCTGCATTTTATTTGTTCAACTGTGCATTTTCTTTCCAAGGAAATGTTTTGATGAACTGACAGTTTTATCACGTTGCTTGTTTTCCTTGTGGGTCCTTTTTAACTTGGAATGTTCCATAATAACTTTTTTTTGTTATGTGGGGTGTTTTGGGGTTTTTTTTTTGGTTGGTTGTTTTGGTGTTGGTTTTTTTATTAAAAGAAGACAGTTGTTTCAGATGGAGCTGACTAGCTGTAAGATGATTTTTTCCTCTTGGAAGTTTTCCTTTAAAATTACCACAACAGCTACTTCTGTTGTGAAGGGCTTTTTAAAAGTCCTACTACCAGCAGTCCAGAGATTTAGGAACTGTTTTTGAGCTCTAGAGCAGATAGAGCAAAGTGCTGCCAACACTGAGTGTTAACTGGACACCTGTCAAGTGGCTTGAAGTTTCAAGACTTGGTTTCTGAAAGCCAGATCCCTCTAAGGTATGCCATGCTTACCCTCATAATATCTTAACTCTTCTGGAGAATGTGGAGACATATTGTGATTTTCAGTCTGCAGCCCACAAGGAAAAGGAAAGACAAATTGAGTATTTTTTCTTTAAGTAAAAAAAAAAAAAAATTAAAAATTCCCCTGTATGTACTTTTTAATGGAAAACAAGACTGAAGAAGACAAATTAACTGTATTGTATTAAAAAAACAAACAAGAGAAAGAAGTAGAGTGAATGAGTGGGGGAGCAGTAACATAAAATTTCTTTATGGATTATCTCCAATACTTTCTGGCAGTGTGATGTCACTAGAATTTGCTTTATATCAATTCTCCACTTTGAAGCTGGATTCAGGAAGGAAGGGGATTTATTTTGTATGCAGCCAGAACGTTCCTCAGCACCCTGCCAAGGCACCCCAAAAAACCCTGCTTGCCCTAGACTCTGCAGAGGTTATAGTTCGCACAAACCTTTTGTGGCTCCCCTTTTTCTATTTTATGAATATGAGGCATGTTATATTCTGTGTCCTAATGGTTCTGTTTCGTTGCCTGTGCTTTAGGCTCAGCCAAACCTTGGTGAAGGATGTGGCCATCCTTGCTCGAGAGATTCACGATGTTGCTGGAGATGGGGACTCTCAGAGTTCCTCGGGGACGGGACCCAGCACCTCCCTCAGCTCTGTGCCCAACACTCCGGCCTCCACCATATCCGCGAGAGAAGAGGTAAGGTCGGAATCCCAGAGATCTCTGCCTCAGTGCTAGTAACTACCCGGGGCATGGATGGGGTGGGAAACCAGGGCAGCAGCCCTGCTTGCTGCAGCACTGAAGAACCTTCATTCCTTGTTCTCCTAAAAAGCACCACCAAAAAGAACAACTGCAGCCTATTTAGGGTGCTCTTTATTTTCTCCTCTGTGCTGCAGCCAGCCTCTCAAGATATGGGAATCATATAATTTCCTAAGGCTCTTATTGCTTCTGTTTGGACACTGGTCCCTGAAATTTGCATCTGAGGAACAGGGTGGAGAGGATGTGTTGTGCTGCTGTGCCAGGCAGCCAGAGCCTTCCCCTTTGTTTCACACAAGGCACTGACCTTGTGTGCTGGCTGCACTCTGTGTCAGCTGTGTGCTTTGTGCCTCTGCTGTATTCTTTGTGCCAGGACTATTGAAATGCTGTGCAGGTGTTGCTTGAATTCCTTCCCTCCCTCTGAATATTGATGGGGCAGGGTAGGGACTCTAGGAACTGAGCTTGGAGGCAGGCAGGTAGCTTGGGAAATGCTGTCCCTCAGCCCTTCAGTGAAGCTGTGGCTTCCTCTCAAATTGTGTAGCACAGTTTGTCTGCACTAGGCTGGGAAGGAGAGAGGCAATTTCTTAATTTGGTTCACCAGTGCCACAGTGCAGGGACCAGCTCAGCTCATATTTGGCTGCAAGGTCACCAGGAGGCTTTAGCTGCTAAAGCAAAATTGCCTTTCCTACTTTTAAATCCACATACCCTCCTGTGTACCACCAGCGTGGGCTTAAAAAATACACAGCTCTCTGCTGCTCAGATGGTTCCCCTGGCCCCCTGTTGTTGTGAGAATTGCAGACCCATCCTAGGCAGGGTTCAAAGCTGAGATCAAGCCTGCTACTCTGCCAAGAGAGTAACACGTCCTTGGAGGCCCCGTGACCCTGCTGTGATCAGCACTAGAGGTGCAAAGCAGAAGTTTAGAGAGATACCCAGAAGATCAGGCGAGTGTGGCTGTGGTTGTGCTAAGCCGAGGTCAGCTGCAGCCTGCTCAGGGAGGGGTTTGTCCCGGGGCCTTTTGGAGCCAAAGTGCACAAATGTTTCGCAATAACTTCGGGCTCTGAGATATAAAGTGTTTTATTGCTTTGTTTCCTTGCAAGTGCCACGCCTGCTAAGCTGCCTTTTGTATTTTTCTTTTCAAGCAAGGTGACATGCCTACTGTACTTTTGACTTGCAAATGAAACATTTTACTCGGCTTCCACTTGATTACAGAAAGGCAGAGGAGGAAGAGCAGCATCCCTGCTTTTTTTTTGGAGAGCCACTGAAAGGTTCAACCATAAGTCAGCTCGTACAAAGGAATCTTCCCAGCTGCTAGAGGAAGACACCTGCAAAATAGTGTTTCTGCTCTGTGCAAAATGACAGCCTCCAAAGCATGATGATGAATAGCAGAATCACAAACCCAGGATTGCTCAGACCTGGGTGAGGGTTTCTCTGGGGCTTTGCAGTGCTGCTGTGTGGGACATGCCAGTCAGTCCCTCACAACAGTCAGGAGAGCACATTCAGGACTGTCACACTGTAGGAAATAATACTGGCACTGACCACTGCTAGAGCAGTTTTTGAGATTTTACCGTGGTGTGAAGGAGGAAGCACTGACGGGAGCCTGTGAAGACAGATCAGGAGCCATAAGTTGTGGTTCAGGTAGTGGCTGAAAACACTCTAAAGGCTTCTAATGAGACTTCCTCTGAACAGGAGTGAGTATCAGCATGATTTCAGCAGGGCCAGTATCTGGCAGGCCATTTGAGTTACACCCTAAATGCCACAGTGCGTCAGTGTTGCTGCCTTACGTTATCGATAGCTGGGAGCAGGCTCCATCAGCAGGACTTTCTGCTGGCAGTGCTGAGATGTGGAGCTGGGTCCTGAATAGCTTGGGATCCTAAACAGTGCAGCTTGGGGGTCTTGTTATCAATGCCAACAATAGAAACTGATGGCAGTTCAATAAACAGACATCTTATCTTTTGTACTGGACCAGATTCAGCACCATGCACTGCCACACCTGCTTTCCACAGTCTAAGTGTTTTTGAAACTGCTGAATTAATAATTCTGGCTTGATGCAGGGAAACAGCTGGGAAATATCTGAAGGTCACTGTGTGTGATGCTAAGCACTGTGAATTTTGTGTTTATCAAACAACTTTATATTAAGTGTTCTAGGAAAGGACATAGTGATGAGAAATAGCTACCATGGTTATAATAGTAATATATTGAAACATCAGATAAAAGGGATTACGTGCATAAGAAAAGTTTTCTGTGTGTGGCTGTCTCTTATGCTGCTCTGGCTTATGCAGTGTTGTATGCCATTCTGCATTCTAGCACTAAATATTTATATCTCTTCCAAAAAAGTGGGGGGAAATGCAAGAAAAATAAGTACTGATACTGGAGTCACTTTTGAGTGTTTAATGCTGTACCAGAAATGTTATTTGGGACCAGTGTGTGGCACAGCATTTCTCAGCCTCAAATGAACTGCTTCATAAATTACTTTTATTAAGAAGCTTGGGTAAAGTTTAAATGAGGAGTATCCTCTTGTAAGTTAAGGTAGAGCCTTAGATTTAAACTTCATTCTTCGTGTTCTGTCCTTTCAGGTTCAGTGCTGGCTTGGCTGTTTGCCAGGGAGGCTTTCCATTTCCTCAGTGCATGTTTGGGGTTTTGTTTTTCTAGCCTCAGCTGTATAGTTTATGATAAGATAGATTCTTGGCATACAGAGCTGAGTACTGCTACAAATTAGGCAAATTAAAAAAAACCCAAACAAACAGAACAAAAGAAAGAGTTCAGCAGGGGTGAAACCTTCATGATTTGTGTTTACCAAAGCCTTGGATTGTTTGGGATGCCTTGTTTTGTGGGTGTGTAGGCTTTGCAGGACCCAGCCTTCTGTGGAGCTCAGCAATCAAACTTAAACCTCACCTGCTGCAAACACAGTCAGGTTGGGTCATCCCAAATCACTGGCTCCTGCAAATTTTAGCCCTGCGTAAAATTCTCTTGGCAGGTCGTTTTTGAAAGAAGTTGATAATGAGTTAACAAAAACTGAAAAGCCTGATTAAGTTTGTTAAGTTGTGTAACATACTCAGTATGAGTGTTGGTACAAGAGGAAATACCTACAGGTGTGACAGAACAGAAAATGTGAGAACAGAACAGGTCATGTACAAAAATCACCTGTGATGGTGGAGCAGTTGCTGTCCTTACCTTGTTTTCAGCTGGTTGTGCTGAGACCTGCTCACTGTAGGAATGTCTCATTCCCTTCTGACACTTTTACTGCTGCAATCAGCCTAACTTACTGTTTCTGCACTTGATGAAAGGAAGCTTATTAGCTAAACATTTTGGCTGTTGTGCTCCTGCACCATAATATCTCACACCTGCTGCCTGTGTGTAACCCAAGTGCTGCTGTGTAGTGTGAGGAACCTGGACCTTGGATGGCACACGGTTTCCTCACAAGGAGCTGTGTGCTTTGTCCACCAAAAAGCCTCTTGGGCTGGATGTTCAGCCCTTTCCCAGAGGGCTCTGGATTTCACTCAGCACTGTCCAGTTTGGAGTAACTGGGGAGCTACTCAAGGCCACCTCTGCAAAGCTGGCTGGTGACCAGGATCTCTGTGGGCTTCAGTGCATGATGGGGGGTGGTCCTCAAGAATATGCTTTTGGGAATGTCAACCCCAAATAACCCCAAACCCTGTGTTCCCTTTGATGCTTACTGTCACAGTCATTCACTAGCATTGATCTCTTTGTTTCTGTTTTAACACAGATTGCTCGTAGATCTTTTCGGCTGGCATATCCATCTCAGGTGCACTTTCCATCCCATTATTTTTGTATCTCTGTCTTGTCAGTTATTTTCTTCCCCTTCTTTTAAAGTTTTTGTCAGTAAACCCAACAGGAGTAACTGTCTTGTCATTTCTGTTCTTCCTGTTAATTATTTGCATTTTTAGTGGTTTTGTATTGCTTTTTCATCTCTTTCATGTGTTACTAAATGGTTTTTGATTAATTTGAGTGTGTCTTTAATGTTGCATTGATATATTAAGACATAGGATATGGGAAAGCAGGGTCCTTTTGAGTTTTAGCTAAATTCAAAAAAGACATATGTACTTTTCTATACATGCTCAAGACTCTAAATTTTAAAGTAGAATAGCCCCACAGAGTTTTGTGGTATGACTCCAGTGGGTAGGCACTTACAGGATTGGGGTCTAGTAATTTGCTTACAAGCCATATCTGTCTGAACAAGACTTTAATGAATCAGTGTTCCTCTTAGGCTTGCCCAAAAATCTGCAATACCTGTAGTGAGTGCCTGTGAGCCTACTTTCCCTACTAGTTTTTAATGACTCATTGCTCATTATTTCCAAGCTGGTGCAGCACATTCCAGAAGCAAGTCTGAACTACCAGAAAGTGCCTCCGGGATCAGTGGAACTGAAGGATTTTGACCAAAATATGAATGATAATAGAGAAGAGGAACCCTCAAGAAAAACAAGGACAAGAAACCGTGAGGAGGCAGGCCACCTTTTTCTTTCCTTTATATATCACATTGCTTTAAGCTGCTGTCTGTATACTTGTTCTTTGTAAGCTGCCAAAGGAGGCTACTCAAAAAAAACCTGCCACACTTCTCAGCAGCCCTGATGTGTGGTTATAGAAGCAGGGATTAAAAAGAAAAAAGAGGAACAGAACCACCCCTCTTGCCAATAGTGACTGGAAGTTTCCTCTCTTGTGTAAAATGCCAGTAAAATCTGAGGTTTGGTCACCTGTTTTTGAGAGGACACATTGTGTTAGAGCCTTCTTAGGCTATTTCACTGCTGTCGTAGAGAAGAACTCAAGCATCTCAGCTTTGAAATCTGGAGCACTTACAGTTTAATGGCACTTTACTGTTTTGCAGCTGGCATCCTGGTCAGAGCTGCTTATGGAGCAGCAGTGGCAGGATCTGGAGAGTTAGGACTGGGCTCAGTGCTGTGGCACATCTGGCTTGCTGTGCCCTGCAGCCTGCGAGCACTGCTCCCTCCAGTGTTTGCAATTTGATGTGATTGTTCTGGGCTGAGAGGGCAGGGTAACCTGCAGATCACTGGGGTGATGCTAAAAGGTGAGAGAGCTTGGCCTGCACTTGAGGCTGGGGATGGTGTTGGGATGAGGAATGTAGTGGAGTGATGGTGCCAGGGAGAGGAGGAGAAAGCTGCTGATCCAGCACTGGCTGTCACTCCTGCTTGTTTTCTGCCTGCCAGCTGTGGTGGGAAGGAAGAGCTGGGGCAGAGGCTTCAGGGAAGAAGTGCAGGCAGGAGGGGAGAGCTGGCTGCAGCACAGCCACTCTGGAGGTGGAGTGTGACTCACACAGGCACATACAGGGCACCGTGGGCTGAGCCACTGTACTGATCCTGTCCTGTGACTGGTTGGAAGCAATCCTTTCCTCTCCTGTAGAGAAGTGCCAAGGCTGGATAAAAGGTTCAGCTTCAGAGTGCCCCCAGCTTGATGTGGGCTTTCCTGGCAGAAGCCTGGAGGCTCTGCTAAGCCACAGGACTTGAGTATTTGGGGTTTTGTTGTTTGTTTTAATAAAGTAGAATGCAACACAGTGGGACACCTGGCTGTGAAGGTGGTTTGAACTCATATGTGTCACATTAGGTAGTTTCAGCAAGACTTCTTATGGGACTTCTTGCTTTGTAATTTGACTTTTGGGGTTTTTTTTTTGTCAGGTGTGGAAAGTCCTAAGTGCTGTTCTTTCAGAAATGCTTAAATGCTTATGTTACTGCAAACAGCTGTGTGTGTGTCTCTAGAAAAAGTCTGAACAAGTTTGTATTAACCTTTATTCCAAAGTGCTGCAGTAAAGCTGCACATCCTCTTAATCTCCCTTGAACTTCAAGTATCATCCACGCAAAGAAAGATGTTTCAGTGGAGATAATTTACTGTAGAAAAAAATCCTGTTTTGTAATATGCCACTTTTGCTAAAAGTTCTCCAACCTGTCCTCATATTTTAGGTAATTTTCGACAATCTGATGTTGAACCCAGTGTCCCAGTTATCACATACAATCCGTGAAAATACGGAAAACCTGGCTGAAAAAATGAAGTAAGTAACTTCCTGTCCCTGGCCTGAAATACTGACTTGCTGGTGAGTTTGTTGGCTTGCTACTTGTGGAAGATATGGTACTGTAATCTTGAAAAGTTCTGTAATCAGGATGCAGGGAATCTAGATGTAGGAAATTGTGTATGTGTAGTGAACCAGAGGTAATATGATTATTTGCAATCACTTTTCCTTATATCTTTGGCTTTTGGAATTTAATGCTGGATTTGTAAGGCCTGTTGATGCCTTGACTTTGAAATGCTGCCTGTGCAGGAGATACAGCAGAAAATTGGTGGATTGTCTCTTCTTTCCTTTTCTGTACCAAGGCTCTTGTAAATATAAGGTTACCAAGCTTGTGAAATCTTTTCAAAGTTTGTTGTTGCTTTAGAGACATGAGTTAGGGAAGGACTTTGGATTGTTCCTAGCTTTATCCAGCTGCTAATCCACTAATCTCTTTTGTTGCCACATCTTGTGATAATTAAGTCTTTTAAACAAGCAGTTTTTTGATGGCAGTTTTAAGATCTGCTCTATTTTTTGTGTTACAGGATTCTGTTTCAAAACTCAGAAAGGACCTGGGAGGAGATGGAGGCCAAAATCAATTCAGAAAATGAAGTGCCAATTCTGAAGACATCAAACAAAGTAAGTCCATGCAAACAAGTGAAATATTAAAGACTTCTACCCATGAAAGCTTTGTAAGAAGCCAAACCAACAATCTCAGACCCTTATCAAATCAATTTCTGAAATTTCTGGTCCATCTTCACATGTTAAACTGCTGGGCTTTATTACTGTTTGAAGTGTGCCCAAGTGAGTTCCTTCTGTGGTTTTGTTTCACCAAACTCTTTCCCAGTTCCTTTGCAAGTGATCTTCAAAGACTGGGTTTCTTAACAGATGTTGAAGTTCAGGGTCATTAGGCCTCATTTAAACATTTACCAAAAGGTCACCTGCCATGTGGTTTCCACAGCTCCACTTGCAGACAGGTGTTTCTCATGAATGTTTGTTTTCTTCACCTGTAATTGTTTGATTTTTGGGCAGTAAAAATCCACCTCAGGGTGAATTCACTCAGGTGATTCAGCCTCAAGATGGTGTTTGTGCTCTCATGACCTTTCGTTGTCCTTGAAGAAGATAGTAAGGATTTAAGTACAGTAGTGGATCCAGCAGATACGATTAATCTAAACAACCTTGTGCAAGACCCGTGTAGCTTGGTGCTGCAGCAGTATCAGTGTTGCCAAATGCCTTGTCAAGTCTGGGAGTTGAGTTTACAAATATCTTTGTTTCATATTACATCTTTGTACAGGTGTAGTACAGTGCTTCATATCTAAAAGCCACTGTGACTGTGAATGGGGTGGTGTTGTAGCACTTGGTGACATGGTGCAGAGCAGGCTCCCTGTGCACTGACCAAATGCACCTCAATACAGCTTTCCTGTTATATGAGCAAGGTTGGGCCTGACTTTGAATCTTCTTGATCAGATAAGGCAGAAGCAGTAAGACTAGATTCCTGTGTCAGTTCAGTACTTTGTTGCTTAATTTTCCATTCTGATGCTTTTGTTTCTAGGAAATCAGTTCTATCCTGAAGGAGCTCAGGCGAGTTCAAAAACAGCTTGAAGGTTGGTCATCTGAAATGTTCCTGTTGTCTCTCAAATGCCAGTAAAGTTGTACAAAATAAAGTAATGGCCTGATTCGTCAGTGAAAGCTGGGAAAGGATGCAGAAGTTTGGGTTGTTACCACAGTGCTGTCTGATGAATGCATAGGGAATTAATAGTAGATTTATCTTATACTGCCATTTTCTAGGAAAATTTTTGACTAGGGAAATATTTGACTATTCAGATTTTTGACTGTGGAAATATTTTGTTTGTGGTAATTAGCATATTCCCATAAGATAAACTGGTGCAGGACTGTTCTGATGAAATAATATTTAGCAGCTCTTTCAGCCAGTAAGCTGTGCTATGCTTTTTGGACTTGAATTTTGCACACAGATCTCTGCGTTAGGAAAAGCAGGACACGCTCATGCATTATCTAAAAGCATAATAAAGGCATGTAAAAACATCCAGGCATCATGTTGGGCTCCTGCTAAAAGCTTGCCATTTGTCTGCTGTAGTTTGTCTTTTCCAATATGAAGTTGAGAGTCCACGTCTCTTCAGTCTGGGAGAGGTTTTGCTTGTTCAAGCTGTTTAGACCTGAAGGTACTAATGAGGAAAATAACCTGGCTAAAACGAACAAAAATACTGCTTACAGTTCTGCTGCTTTCAAAATGAAGGCAGTAAACTTCTGTTTGGAAATTTTGCTGACTGCTGCTAATGTGTTTGGTTTTTTCTCCCCTTTTTCCCCAGTCATAAATGCTATCATTGACCCTACTGGAAACTTGGATATAGTTGCCAGTAACAAAGCATCTTCTGCTGCTAAACAATCTACAGCCACTAAAGTCAGGACTGCTAACAATTCTGGGTCCACACTGGAGACTTTGTCCCTAGCACAGATGAGAAACTACACTCAGAAATCGAACTGTGGATCTTCTAGCTTACAAGATTCGAATTTCATTCCAGATGGAGAGAAATATGTGATCTGATACAATATTTTGTATTGCTGTTATACTGTAATCTACTGTTGCATTAGTATTGTGTATGAGTGGTTTGTGGACAGTTTGTGTGGAGCAGTTGTTTAGATTGCTAACATATTGCACAAAAAAGAAAAAATCTATGCTGTGAGGGTGAATGGAAAGTCTGTGTATGCCTATTAAACAAGACTAGCACTGTGGAGCAGCACATACTCAGCACAGAGGCAAACTGATTTTTACAAAATTACTCACTTATTCTTCCAGTGTGCCATAAGAAAACAGGCTTTGCATATTTTCCATTCAATACTGCTGAGGCTAAAGTGTTCTTGCATTGGCCTGTTTATAACTATTCAGTTGTAATGAGGCTTGATTTGAAAAAAATCCCACACCTTTTTTGGTACTATATTTGTTTGGGTTTTATTTGATTGATTTTTTTTTGAAGTGTACAAGTGAAGCATTAAAACTCTGTTGGAATCAACTTGCAAATCCAACAGAACGATTGTGCAATATCATGGGTTTCTGAGAGAAACCCTTACTGCAGTTGTGTAAGATTTCCTTTCAGCAGTCATAAAAAGGCAGCCACACTGAAGTTGTGCATCTGTTTTTCAGTCCAAAAACCAAAACAAGACAGAATAAACCCTTTTGCTTTTTCTCTTGGGAAGGTATAAAAGTTAGTAATGGTATGAATGTAAAGACCACCAATACAGTTACATTTTGATGATATTTGAGACCCAAAGTTTGGGGTAGGTACAAAAAGTTAGATTTTACAATTTAGCTTGCCAAATTTTATGATTTTGGTGCAAATGCTGTCTTTAAGCTGCTTTTCTTTTTTAATTTAAATATACAGTCTTTTCACAATGAGCTACAAATGCTCTTGGCTGGGCCAAAGACTAAGATGTTTGCAATTACCCAGTTGCAAAGAAAACCATCTGTTCCAATGGCTTATGGAATAAACTTAATTACACAGTGGCTGTGAACTAGTGCAATCACTTGACAGCACTGAAAAAATAATGGCCTCAATGTAGCTCCACTTTTATGGCTAGTTCTGTTATGAATTTTTTTTCAATGCAAAAGTGTTTGCAAAGGCCACCATTGTGGTGTTCTTCAGAAACTATTCAACAGTGGCACACACTTGGTACGTTTGGGATTTTTGTCTCTGGATTTAATTTTTGGTCTCTTTACAATCCTAGAAATACTAAGGGTTGTGTACAGTTGTTTGAGCAATTTCTTATTTAACTAAAGTTGGGGTTTATATTCTGTCTTTGTGTTAAACTGCAAAACACTAAGCAATTTTTATTGATTCAAGAGCAAAAATTTTGGTTTTGAGGGGATCTCTTCCAGATGTGTTTGCTCCCAGTTTTTTCTGTCTTGTATCGATTCCTTTTTCATTCTTCCAGGTGAACAAATAGTAATCAGGTAAAGAAATTCTTTTGTAGCTGTGGAGGATACATTTACTGGGAAAGGTGAGCAGATGAGTTCCACTTTGCCCTCATACAGTATGTAGTTTAACCAGTGAAAATGGTTTCCCAAGCTTGACTGCTTCTTGTGTGCTGACTCTATATTTTGGGGTGAGTAGTGGATTCCTTAGTTAGCTTCAGTAGTTACCTGAGCTTTTCTGCTAGGTTGTTGTAACAGTGGGAACCTGTTAAAATAATTTAAATAAATAGGGATGCTCACAAAATGTTTAACCTTTCTAGTGAAGAAGGTGACTGCTTTCCTGGTGAAGCCAGTGAGAGCTTTCCATCAATTTCAGCAGAGACAAGATCGGTCCCAAAATGGGAGTATGTCAACAAGCCATTAGTTTATTTTTGAGCCTGCAAGATGCTGGCTGGTAAATAGTAGGTGCAGATATCCTTCCAAGATTTCCAGTAGGCTATAAGCTCATCTGCTTGTGTGGAGATGCCCTTCCATGAAGAAATCTGCTGGATTTCACGTAGATGAATGCAGAATAAAAAGAATTTACCCTTGATGTTGTTCTGCCTGTAATATATGCACTATCTGAATGTGTTAATTCAGTGGTTGATTCTGATCTGTCTTTTCTTGAAATACCTGACTGTGTCCTTGGTGAATATCATAAGTGGTGGTATCATTCCTGACATATGAGACACAATTTTTCAAGCCCTTTTTAGTTAGGGTTTGAACTGAACAGGTGCTACCCCAACTCACTAGGAGTTGAAGGACCTTCACAGATAAGGTGTTGCTGTTAGTTTCAGTTTTGCTGTAGAGACGAGTGAATTACTAAGATGTACATCTGACTTCTCTGATTATTTGTTATTTCCACATCTTCATGGCTATGCTCAAGTGGATTCTGTTTCTCTGCAATGTGTCCTTGATGGGACTTCTGTTTATTTTCACTTGAAAATTGCTTGATTCTTCTTTGATTCTTGAACACATCAGGGAGGGATTGTCTCCCTTGGTTGCTCTGTTCTGAACTAGAGGGTGAGCCCACAGACACCTTGCATCAATTAAATCAACCTGCAAAATACAGTACCTCTTCAAGTGACTAATGAGGATGCAACAATCAGTGTCTCTTGATAATTTGGAAATGAGTGTGTAAAGGCAGGGAGGATGCACAGCTTGATTTGTTTTATTTGTGACTCAGCCAAACTGTAAAATGCTTCTGTGTCCTGACAAAATGCTCATTCTTGGATCTTTGCATTTGAAAAGGTTTTGCTAGTCAATGATGAAATGCAACATATTTTTTCTTGTGTTCACTGCTTCTGAAGTACTGTGGTTTGCACTTGTCTGCTCCAGATAAGCCAAAGAGCTATCCACTCCTTTGCTGATTGTTAGTTCTTACAAGCAGTACTGTATGCAACCGTGGAAACATGCCTGTGTGACTCCAGTGTGAACCTGACCCATGTCTAGTGGTGTATTTGGGGGGCCCAGGATCAGTGCACGAGATTCCTGCTGGCTTCCATGAGCTGTGGATGGGCTCTGCATTGAGCTTGGCAGGGCTGATGTTGCCCTGTGTGTCACTCCCGTGCCACTTGGCTTTCATGTATTTTGTGTCTGACTAAAGCAATGTAATGAAGGGTGGGATTTTCAACGTTTTAGGGAAGCAAGTGCTCCGGTCCTTTTGGGTTTTCCTTATGCTTTGGGTGCCTGATGCCCTGAGCACCTTCCAAAATCCCAGCCCTCAGCTCTTCCACTATACTTGAAAACTTTTCAGTTTGACGCTTTCAGATGTAAAATCCTGTTATTCTGTTCTGATGGCGTGAATGTAAATTCCTATAAGGGTGTGTAGGAGCTTTGGGAGCGAGGACCCAGCTGGGTTTAGGGTGGTGTCATGTTGTGGTCATGCTCCAGGAGGAAAGAGCATCTGCATCATCTTTGAGTATTTTAGTAAAGGTACAATTAGTGGAATGTTTACATACAGCCTACTGACAAAAAAGGAGACAAAAAATAAAAGATACAAAGTGTAAAGTATTTAAGTGCAAGATTCTACTAGTTTTTTTCTTGTTTTGCAGATCACACTAGCTATTTTTGAAGTTGGTAAATGTGTATAACTTTTGCAAAGACCAGACAGAACTACCTGTTCACTTTTGATGTGCCCCGTGCTGAATTGTGCCTATTTCACTCTCTGCTGTTGTTATGCTGCTGATTCTGCTGTTCTGAACTGTTCACTGGATCATTCCATTTGCATGCAACACAAATGCAAGCTGAGCTGTCTGAGAGTAAAGCTGAAACACGTTTGTATAACTTGAATCAATTAATGACTTTCTCTTTTCCACGCCCTCTTGAAATGCTGTGTAAAATTTTGATTTATTTCTTCTGCTCTGATTTCTTTTCACTTTTGGTTTGTTGTTTTTTTTTGTTTTGAACGGTAATTTATTTTTGTTTGGATTATAGGCAGTATCTGTACATTTTGTTTCAAGGTGATATTGTGGATGTCTTTAAAGAACCAAATTGTTATTTTATATAATTTTATCATAAAGTTGCTCTAATAAATCATTCTTTTATCATGTGACATTGATGCTGGATTTTGTGCATTAATTTGGAGGAGGATGTGTGTTTGATGGATGGATTGTTTAAACTGCCTGTTCTCACTGGTGTTAAGTGCAGTGCAATGACAGAATTGTCAGCAACTGAAGACTCACAGCATGACTGGATCAGTCCTGGTGACACATATGGCTGGGCAGATCCCTCTCCAAAGAATAGGAGTTCCCTTATTCTCCCAGAACTTCCCAGGTTGAAGTCCCTAAGTCCCTTTCATATGAGGGTGACACATACGAGTATTGTATGGTGATATTTGATTTAATTTTTAGTACTGTTTTGTTTCATTGCCATGATTAATGTGGTGGTTGAATCTGGCCTGGAAGTGATCATTTCCCAGGAGGTATGTGACTGCAGATACATTATTAGGCTTCTTTTTTTGCTCTCACCTTATTTATATATATACACTCACACACATATAAATATATATATATATATATATATATATAGTTTATGTGTCTGTGAAATACTTTTTGGTGGTTTCCTTCATTCCACCAGTGTCCTCCTTCCCTCCTGCAGTTCTGTCTGAGCTTTGCATCCTTCCTGGCACTTTAGGAATAATGTTTATTCCTCCTCCTCCTCTGCACTGCCTTCATCCTCCCCCACCGTGCCTGGTGCCATGTGGGACTCTGCATTAGCATAGCTCCTGTAGGAAGCAGAACACATGCAGATGATGAAAACATGGCCTTGTTTGCCAGCAATAACTAAAACAGAGGAAGAAAATACTAGTCCCTAACTAGAATCACTGGAAGATTTTTCCATTCCCCGCTTACCTTTCCATTAGATACTTGAACATGGAAATCTTTCACATTTGAAAGTTTCAGGGAGGGATTTTGTGTCTAAAAAAATAATAAATCTTATGTCTCTCTTAAAAAGCCTTCTGAAGCTTAGTTTGTGTGCTGTGTCTGCAGAGGTTTTGTGTGTTGTGTGCAATGTAGGGCTGCATTACACACTAACGATATTGCCTCTCCCCAGGCTTCCCTGACAGTACAGAGCAGTGTTTGAGTCGGGATGCTGTGCAAAGGGCTCTTCTGAAATCAATAGAGCACCCACTTCATTAATTTTTAACAGTTTGACTGAATAAACATAAGAGGCGGTGGAACTGTGGCCAAAACTATTTGCAACATAATGAAAGCTGCTAGAATTCAAAAGTAGAGGAGAGATGAGAAAAGTAATGATCTCCTCTGTGCATCTTCCTGCTGAGCCTTCAGCTGCAAGCTGGGTTCTCCTCCATCCTCAGCTGCTTTGGGAAACAGAGCCTGGTTTTCCACGTGTGCAAGGGAGGGAACACCAGAACGCTTTGCCTTGAGCAGGATTTCAGGATCCTTTCTCAGAACAAAATTTTTGTTTCTTTGGAGGAGACAAGTTCTCTTTTTAGGATGTTGTTGAAGATCCAGCAGCAGACCCTCGCCTGTTGGGTTCTGCCCATGTGGTGCTGGGAGAGCACCGTGACTTTCTCATCCTTGGGCTTTGGAGAGCAAAGCCCTGCTGATCTCAGCTGGTGGGATGGGGTTGGTGTGGGGCAGCAGTTTGGCTCTTGGGGGGTGTTACTTTCCTTAATGGGGTGCAACTATTTGGATGCAATCCTGCAGACTCTGAGCACCAGAACACAGGAGCTCACCTGTGCAGTTACCTATTAAAGGTGTGTTATTTTAGTGGATTGGCTGCTGAGCTCTGTGATTGATTTGGGCTGAGCAAGACAAGCCAAGAACAATGAATATAAGAAAGTAGCTCTCACTGGGACTTTACCCTGATTAAGCCTTTTCTCCTCTGAATAGAAAATTCTGGAAATATTGTACTTGCCAAAAGAATTGGTTCCATAAAGGGTTTGTTCAGCACTAAATGCTTCTGTAAACATTCAAATCACAGGAAAGAAAAAAAAACAAAAAAACCCTAAAATATAGCATCCACCTAACACATGTGGACACTTCCCAAACAGGAGATCCAGAAGCAGGGATGAGGTTTGGTTTCAGCAAGAGCAATAACCAAGAGAGAAGAAAGTATTTTGTATTTTATAATACAAAATACATTCAACACAGTATACTCTGAAGTATTTTCTTAATACTTGCAAGTCATCTTTCCCAGGTGTGACTGGATAGTGAGTGCTGCAAAAGATGAGTGGCAAGACTGAGACAGCAAAGGACTCTGCAATCTCTTGTGCTATAAGTCACAGCTTTATTTACTTGTTTTCAACTGAAATATTTTTCCAACCAAAACATGGCTGGCAGACATTTAGAATTTAATTTTAGGCCGAATAAAATTATTGCAAATAAGTTAAATGTTTCAAGTCCATGGTCAGATATTTTAGTGAATTTACCGAATATTTTAAAAAGTGGAAACTAAGTCTTTAAAAATACTTCCAAACAAATCACAATTTTATTTAGACTTTGAAATTTTCCCTAGGCTTGTCAGCTGAATCACTTCCCAGTTCTAAACCTGAAATAACTTCTTTTGGGTCTCCCCTCCCCAGCTAATTTGAGTATACAATCCTTTGGTACAAAATATAAATAGAGCATTTTTCTTTTCAAACGTATGGGCTTTGGCTGTTCCTGCCTCCCATCCTTCTGTCAACTGCTGGTATTTGGAGCCTAGCCTTGCTCTCCTGAAACAGAAAGTGTAGTTTTGTAGTAATCTTTGCATTGCTACTGATGTTTTTGTCTATAATTAGCTCTCAGAGACGAGAATGTGTTAAACTGGCAGTTTCTTCTTATCAAACCTCCCACACAGGCAGAAAAAGCTCTTTCACTTTACCTTTTAATGCACCCTATAACGAACTGGATGAGGCATGATTTTTAGAGAGAATATGTTAACCACAGAGTGCCACCCAACTGTACAAGAGATGCATTTACTCTGTGGGGAATGGTGGCAACAGCAACTGGTAGAAGGAGCCTTGTCTGAGAGATGGGAAAGAGGAAGAATAAAGAAAATTTCCTGTTTGCTCTAAAACTTGCTATTCTTATTTTCTTTCCTCCCCCCAGCTGCATGAATTGGTCAAATAGAACCATATTCTACCCATAAACCCACTTCCATCCTGAAACTCTCATAGCTACAGCACTAAGTGAGATCAGAAATGCAGAATTGTTGGGCTACTATGTGAGATCAGATGAGCAGAAGGAAACCAGGATTTTGCAAGCTGGAGAGGAGGAGGACAGTGGAATTTATCAGTACTGCAAGTGGTTAGAGAGCTGACAAAGAGAAGAAGTACAGCTCCTCCTGGAAGGTGCTTTCTCTGATAAAACCAGCTTGAACTGAACTGGTGATATTGGAGAAATAAATGATAAAATCTGAACTTTGTAAAAAAGTGCTGCTGCCTGTGTGGTTCGATCCCAGAGTCAGTGGGAGCTTTTGTGATTATGTTGACAAATAGTTCATGCCAGGATTTCAGTCCTGCACACAGGCAGGAGCTTAGCTGAAATATTTAGTTGGAATGCTCAGCCTCTGAAGTCATCTGAGGGCCAGGGACATTTCCTGGGGGTGATCTGGACCTTTAGCAGGGTGGCTTTCTGGAGCTCTTTTCATTGGCTGCAGATCCTGCCTCCAGCTTTCTGGTAACTGGATCTACAGGGACAGCAGCAGCCTTTGCTTTGTTTCTAAGTCCTGTTGTAACAGAGATTTGGGATGGCTCCCATGATAAGTGATCTGTGCACAGCAGTAAATTCAGGAGTGAGGTGGCTGGGCAGAGAGGTGTCCTATCTGCTCTACCAACTACCTTTTGGTCTTCTTTGAGTTCATGTTTGTGTTTTGGTCTTGAGGGAAGCAGAGGTCCCATGGCACTTGCAGCTTCCCAGGGAAAGGCCTCTTTCTGTTGTACCAGACCTATCCTCTGGCTCCTTACTTTTTCCATCTTCAGCAGATTAATGCAAGGTGTGCTAAAGCCTCATGTTCCAAGCAGTCTCTCCTTTGATTCCTTACAGCATCCTTCCTCTGGTACTGCACAGGGGAACTGCATCCTTGGGTTCAGGAGGAATAAGAGGCTGCCTGAAGAAGAACAGCAACATTCCCAGAGTGATTTATGTCAGCTGAGGTGCAGCCTTTGGAATTTTTTTGGCATAATTTCTTAGAAGCTGCCCCAAACCCAAATGTCACATATAACTCCCCAACAGCATCACTGCAAATTCCAAATGCCCTGTGTTGAAGATGAGGGCTGCGTTGTTTCAAAGGAGCTGGCTTGCTCCCTTGTGTTTGTCCAAGCATGACTGAGCAGGAAGCTGCAAAGAAAAACTTTATAGAGAGGTTGTTATGGAGAGTTTGTTTGTCTGCTTAAAATGAAGCTTCTGGTGGGTTAAGAATAATGCAGTGGGAATAGAGCCTTGTTTGGGTTGCTAACAGCACCAAAGCTGAGCAATCTTCCAACCAGTGTCTTCTCATGCTGATCCGGACTCTGACTTTCCACCACAGAGTGGGAGCTTTGCCATCCAACAGAGCAAGTTATGGCAAACAGGTGAAGATCAGGACCCAGAGTTTAAGAACTGGGTCACAACAACTGGATGATAACTTAGCACCCTGTCAGTGCATGTTGTGAAACTCAGTGTCTAAGAGGAAGTGATCTACAGCAGGAGGGGAAAAAAACCAGAAGAACCCTTAACAAATGTGCTGACAGAGCATGAGTACTGCCTCTTGTACATAAGGCTGGGAGTAACATCAGAGTGCAGTGGGGCATCCACACAGGAGGAGACCTTCCAGGATGGTAAGTACATTTGTCATCATCTTGAGAGAGCTGGGGGGTGGCCATGGAGAGATGAATGCACCTTGTTCATCTGAGGAACTTCAAACAGCTTCTGGGCAGGACTTTGTATAGCAAAAAATCACATTCTTGTGTTTGAAAGTTGAAGTCTGACTCAATTTGTTGCTGGTGGAGAAAAGAAGTACCAAGAGGTATTTCAGAGGCAAGGAGAAAGCAACCTTAATGTTACCAACAGCAGTGTGCTGTGGGTACTCGGCAGATTGGCATTAGCTGGTGTCCCAGCCTCTGAAGCAATGCTAAATACTGCTTATATTTATTGCTCTTGGATGAATTTCAGTCATTGAAACTGACAGCTGGAAGAGCCCTGAGAGCCCTGGGAGACGTAGTTAATTGCTGACTAGCATTATTATTCTTAGGATTCTAGTTGTGTCTGTGATGTTTCCCTTCTTGAAAATTAAACTGTTTTAGAGCAGTTCTCATAACTTCTGTACAGCAGGTGGGAGTCCAATCCATCACCAGTCAAAAGCATCAAGAAAGGCTTTGTTTGAACAAAATAGTAGATGATTGTATCGCAACACATACAAAATCTGTTCACCTTCATATTTTAAGAAAAACATTGCTTTTTGAAGACATTTTGTAACTGTTGCTGAAAAAGAGAAGTGAAACAAGTTGTTTCTGGTAAGCTCCATCCGAGGCCGTCACGTGGCTCTAAGAGCACTGACACCTGCAAGTTCTTACCAAGACCCTGCCTGGGTGACCACGTTTGACTTCAGGAGCCAGAGGGACAAGGCAACTCCTCTCAGCCCCAGTTCTGTGATGAGAAGCACCCATGGTGGCTGTTTGTTCCTGGCCATCCCATGACTGGAGTGTGACCTGCAGCCCCAGTGCACTCTCCTGGCCCAGCTTGAAGGGCTGCTGCTCTTCGTCAGATGCCTTTCTCCTCCTCCTTTAAAATACCTTTGCCTCACTTTCCTACCCATCTCTCACATCTTCACTCTTGCTCTCTCTTCCCTTTCTTCCCACCAAGATTTCTGGGTTGGAATGTGGCCACTTCCTCTTATGTGTGTTGCTGTCACACACCTTTCTCTGTCTGGTGGGTTATATCCCCTCATCTGCTCTTTGGGGTAAGACAGTGGGTCTTTGTATTGTGCTGAAAACATGAATTGGGATTTCAGAGGTATGGGGAAGTCCTTCACTGCTGGCAGCCACTCCATTTCTCCAGGGCTGGGAGGATGGATATTTACCTGCCAGTATTTGTAACTATTTCTAGTGTAAAAGCTTGCAGCTGAGCCTGAGGCAGCAAACAGAAGTGACAGTGAGAACTGTGAGTAAAACTGCTTTGGGAAGTGGGCCCTGCTACGGTGATTACAGCTGATAAT
Organism: Sturnus vulgaris; assembly: GCF_052056855.1. Classification (NCBI taxonomy): domain Eukaryota; kingdom Metazoa; phylum Chordata; class Aves; order Passeriformes; family Sturnidae; genus Sturnus; species Sturnus vulgaris. The sequence continues at coordinate 40,294,268 of NC_142248.1, forward strand.
AACAAGAAGATCCTGAAATGGAAACATGTCTTTCTTCCATGCAGCTCCAATATGCTTTTAAGCAGGAGTGCTTCTACATTTCCTTCCCTCTCCACCTTTTCCATCTTTGTCATTCTCTCTTGTCTGCTCTTTTACCACAGGCCCTCCCTTTCTTCTCTGTGTTCCCCAAGTTTCAGACTCACCTTCCTTGCCTTGTTCCAAGACATCTTCCAGTTCTTTGGTTCAGCCTCACCAGTACTTGTGAGTTGAGTCCCACAGGAAGCCTTTGGGGCAGTGCCCAACCCCTACCTGTTCCACACGGCCACAGCATCCATACAGAAAGGTGGAGTGGGCAGGAGCTGGAGGCAGCAGGGAATGTGTACAGCCATGCTGCTTTACTGCTGGGGGAGGGCAGACACCATGAGCCCACCCAGTTCAGGTGACAACAGCTGTGAACACATGGCAAAGATGGATGGGACAAGTCTGGTAGGATCCTTCCTATGTAAAACCTGTTGGAGTGTGGCCACCCACAGAGCAACTCCATCTCCAACACCACTGCAGCAGGTTCATCCTCCAGGCTACAAATGCTCAGTGGCTCAGGGTCAGAAGCAGTTTTTCAGGGACTGGGCAGGTGATGGTATCATCTGGTAGCACTTTCTGGGATCTGCTGTGCCCCAGGATCTGCTTCTTGCTTCTGAGAATGAGAAGTGTCATCAGGCTTCTCTGGAGTAAATTCACTTTTGCCAATGCAGGGATGATTCATGACCCACTGGGCATGTGTCAAATTTCTGAGAAGGTAAAATAGGTAAAATGCCAACTCCCCCCGTCTGGCCATCTGTCACATTGGCATATTTTGGTATTTGCCCTTATGGATGCCTCTGCTGGTGGTAACACTGCCTGAGAAGGAAAAGAAGATAACTTGTTTTCTAGAGTCATGACTGCAATAGGGGAGAGGGGAGTTTGTATTTCAGCCTGGTCCCTGTCCCCTTCAAAGAGTCACTTCTGGAAGAGACAACTCACAAGACCAGGAAAAGAGCAGAAGCCTGACAGAGTCACATGCAGGATGAGACTGATGCTGCACACCATCACCCACTGCTTCTGCATTTAATTACTGCTTGTTGGCAAATACATTTGCTTGCACCAGGGCAAAAGTGGGGATTGGAGGATGGCTGGAAGAGGCAGCAATGCAGTTGTTTACACATTAATTACTGCAGGGATTTTTGTGTGTAGACAGCACTGGGGGGAAACTGCAGGGACATGTCTCTCTGTCACTTTGGAATCTGTTAATGTCACTGAAGACCCATCATACAGGGAGGATGTTGCACAGATCCATACCCAAATCTCAGAGCACTGTGTAAAACAGTGGCTGTAACCTGCACGTTTTGTCTGTAATTGGCTGTACACAAATGTTGTCATAAAGCTTTATTTTTCCCCTTGCGTACATTTCTGTTTTTCAGATTGTGAAAAAAGCATTAAAAACATCCCTGATGTTTAATGAGTCCTCCAACATGAAATTAGGCGTGAACAATCAAAGAGACGTCAAAACGGTAATTATTGGGATACACCACATTTGCTTATAAGAGTTTAGATTGCACTGACATTTCTGAAAAGAAATAACAGGTTAAGAAGAATGATTTTATTGGCCGTTTTAGAAATCTGTGTAGGTTTCAATCCTATTTGTAAACAAGTGAGTGACAAAACCCTCATTGATTTATCTGGTGGACTGATCAAACCTTGCCCAGAGGGAATAATGTGGAGATAAATCCTTCAGCTCTGTCTGGCTTGGGACAAGGAAACCATGCTCGTACAAACAGCCTCACTTCCCCCACTGGCACAGCATTTATTCATGTATTCATTTATTTGTTCATTTTTTCAGATGCCCAGAGTACCTGGACATTAAAGTCCTTAGCATGGTGACAGGCAAGATGTGACTTCAAAATAGATTTCTTACCTTAGAAATGTCTTCTAAAACCTGTTTAAGCCTTGCTAATGTGTTCATGTGATGAAATACTGAACTGTTAAAAATGGGTGAGATTTTTTTTGTGGTAAGGTGGAGAACAAGCCAGAGGGAAAAAAAAAAAAAAAGTGGGTAGCTTAAAAACGATTATTTCATTCAAATCACTGCCTGAAATCAATGTCAGCACTGTAGATTTTGAGAAAAGAAGAGAAAATTAAAAGCAAGAAGCTTTATCCACATAGAAACTGAAATAGAAACTCTCAGAGGCAAGTGGTTTCTGTGTGGTTTTCCCATGTGCCCTTCTGGGAGCTCAGATTTATGGCTACAGCCTCACGACCACTCCAGACTCGATTCTCCTGCCTGGAAGCTCAGAAGCTCAGCTCCGAAGTGCATGTTGCCTATCACAGGCTGGTGGATGGTTCCAGCTCCCAAGAATTGCCATGGGGAGCCAGACATGATAATTACTGGGGGGAAATGGTTGTTTGTCTTTTCCTGCTCGGTACAGGGCAGCATTTAGAGCCTGGTGCCATAATTTTCAGCATGTGAGTGGCTGGACTGCAGATCTGAAGGTACCAGGTAGCCAGAGTACATTTTTTTTTCCCCATCAATATTCAGGAAAAAAAAAAGAAAGTCCAGCAAAAGGGAAATGAAACTAACACACCACACTAGAACGACATAGGAATACTGTTCACACAGATAAATGAAATTTGTGTAGTTTCAGTTAAGGAGGTTTAAGACAAAACCAGAATATGTTCAGAAACCAAAAAATGTCTTTCTGCCTCCAACACTTTCTGAATTGTTTTTTCTCCCCTGACAACATAAACTTCCTTTTTATGGTAATGCTTTGCTCACAGCTAATCTTGTGTTAGGAATTCCCTTATTTAGATTTTAGTAGAAATTTTTTGAACATCCATTGGTCCTGTGCTAAAATAAAGCTAATCAATGTCAAATCAGTCACAATATTGGGGAAAAAACAAAGGATTGATATGTTGGCACAAAAAAATTAAACCAAAAAATGAGACTAAAATCACAGTCTTCACATAAACCAACACCAATCTATTTCCATTTTTTTTTTTCCAATTTCACTTTATTTGACCATATCTCCTTTCCAGAATGTTTGTTCCACTTGGTTCTCTAATCTCAAAATATCATTCCCTTTCCTGAGAGGAAATTCTTTCTCTCAGGAAAGGGAATGAAATCTTGCCATTTCAATGAGGATGAATTGGGCAAGCTTTGGTCCATTTCCCTGCACTTCATGTCATCTCAATGGCTTTTATTGTTTTCACTTAGTTTCAGAATTTTCTCTTGTTTTTTTAGCATTTCATTTCTTCAATTTCTTCTCCTGTCTGTTTACATTTCTTCCCTGATTTGGGAGTTTCAATGTGAATAATTTTGGCAAGTTTTGGTCCTTTTCACTGCACCTCATTTGAGTTTAAAGAGACATTTTAAAGGCCATCTAGTCCAACCCCCCTGCAGAGAGAGGGACATCTTCAACTAGATCAGGTTGCTCAGGGCTCTGTCCAAGCAGACCTTGAACAGTTGTTCCTCACTCTCAGTGCTGCATCTAAGAACACTATCTGGCAGTAGCTGCAAGCAGGTCTCCTATTCAAAGATGTGATTTATTCACCTGCACAGGTAGTCATCCATTAGCTGGTGCATCCGTGTCTTGGTGATCACTTAAATCTTCTCTGTGGATTCTGCTCTAGTTTCAAATCTTAGGGGCAATTTTGATGCTGGTTCTTGTCCTGATGGCTGCTTACTTCGTGAGTGTGGGCAGCAGAGTTGATGCTAACAGAGAAGAAGCAGTAGTTGTCAGCATTTACAGAAACGTGGAGGAGGAAGGACTCTACAGAGATCTCCCAGAGGAAGAAGGACTCTATGGAGAACTCCCAAGAACCACAATAACTGACGAGGGCAACAACAGATCCAATGACTCCTGCAGGTGAGTCAGGTTAGATGGCACATGGAGAAGCCACCACCACATGGAGAAATAGTTACAGTACTGATAATACCAGCATGGGTTTTATTCTCTTCCCACTGCATCATAAGTGATGAAGCACCACTAATTTGGGAAGAGCAGGGGTGCTGTTTAGGCATTGGGTAGTTGCCTGCTGTGAGAGGCAGTAGGGGCAGTGTCACAGCTCCTCTCCCAGTCCTGTGCTTGTATGTTCATCTCAGCTCGGCAGCTCCTCTGCCACCTCCAGCCATCCTCCTTTTGTGGCAGCAGAGGGAGGCAGCTGCTGGCAGAGCAGCCTTTCTCAGAGAGGCAGGGAATGTCTGTGCTGGGAAAAGGTGAAGAAGGTGCCCAAGCTATGGGGGTTTGCTCTTCTTTGGCATGGTAAAATAAAACGCTCAGAATGGCTGCTGAGAAACCATTCTGCTGAATTTGGGATGTCACTGCACAATGATAAAAGCCTGGCTATAAAAACTAGGGGTAGAGAGCACTCCCAGCCTGTTTGTCCAGCTCATCTTGTTTGCTGTGGAGGTGACACCCAGCACGGCCAACTGTGCAGCCTGACAGGTGCCTGGTGTCCTGTTGGGGTCACAGTCACTTGCTTCACAATATAAAATTACCATTGCAGCTTTGAACTTGTGGAAAATGTTCCTTATGACTTACCCTTCGAGATAAACAGCACTGCAGCCAAACCCTTGTACAAAGCCTGGATGAGACTGCTCGATCTAGCCCAGGAAAAAGTTCAGGTGGCTTCTTACTATTGGTCTCTTACTGGGAAGGATATCGGTGTCAATGACTCCTCTTCCAAGCAGGTAACGTAAAATCAGCAGCAAGCACGTCTGTGGTGGTTTTATCTCGTGGCAGAGGGCAGGTTGGATGTGTGGTCTGTCTCCCAGAGACATTGCTTGACTCCTCCTGCAAATCCAGGAAGATTTTCCATGCTGTTCTGAAGCAACATCCCAACTTTCCTCCTTCAGTCAATTTACACTGAAATAGGTGAAATTTCTGACTTCCTTGTGCTGGCATTCTTCAGAAGAAGTACCCATTAGTAACACTGCACTTGCATATATCTTACTACACCTTCTGTAGTAAGAAGGTAACAAAATATAAAAAAATAACAATATAACAATACAATATAACAGTATTCTGTAGAAAAAATAACAATGTACCACGCAGGGTGAAGATATCCTGCAGAGGTTTGAGAGGTTACTCGCAGAGAATGTCTCTTTGTATATTGCAGCAAGTTCACCAACTCTGGCTACAAAATCAAAGGACCTTGAGCTTTTAGAGGAAAAAGGTAATTATTTCCCTTCAGTGATCCAGTTTCTGTATTGCAAAAAGGCATCTGGGGGAAACTGGTCTCCAAGGCCTGTTCTGGTGTGGGGCTTACCTGGGTTCACAGGACAAGCACCATCTGTTCACTAGTTAATGGTTTCTTTCTGTGTTACCATACTCTTTAGGATTTTCTGAAAGTTCACATTTTGCATATTTTTTTTCAAGTCACTGCATTCCCAGGAATGAGTGCTTATGAATTTTGGTAGTTGTTGCTGCCTGCAAGAGTCAGGCATGCAGATGTGTTCTGGCTGTTCAGGAATCATCTCCATGCTATATCTAAACTCTTTTTTCCTCTCCCCATCTTTCTTCAGGTGCTCATGTGAAAAAGATTGATTTTGGACATTTGACAGGAGGAGTGTTGCACAGCAAATTCTGGATAGTGGACATGAAACACATATATATTGGTAGTGCAAACATGGACTGGAGATCTTTGTCTCAGGTAACCTCTATTGCTGCATATTCAAAAATCTGGGGGGAAACTCATGCCTTAGCAGATAACAGAGAAAAATTGTAATGATGTAAAATATGGTCAGAGCAGAAGAAGCAGCAAAGAAACCCCTGGAGGTGGCTCCTTCTGGGGCTGTGACACAGCTTGCTCTCTTTGCAGGTGAAAGAGCTTGGTGCTGTGATCTATAACTGCAGCTGTTTGGCCAAAGACCTCTGGAAAACATTTAGTACCTACTGGGATGTTGGATATCCTAATGCTACCATCCCATTCCCTTGGCCTCTTAATTATTCTACCCACATTAACAATCATCGACCTCTGGAAGTAGAATTTAATGGAATCTTGACAGAAGCCTATTTTTCTGTAAGTATGTTTGAAAATAACATGAAAGACTGTAAACTGTTTAAGGACTGAGCAGGAAAGTTTCTTCAGCAGTACTCCTCAGTTACTTGTGCTCCAAGTGGATAATAATTTGTTCCTTGTATTTTTCTGGAACTATTCAAAGAAAAGGAATAAAATCAGCATAAGCTGTCAAATTGTATGGCAGGAACAGTGTGCAGGTCTCTTCTAATCATCTGTAGGTTCAATATATCAAAAAGCATTTGACCCAGCAGGATATGGAAGGCATGAGGAAGGATGGTGATCCATCTCAAGTGCTTTGTGACATTTTAATGAAAACTAGACAGATCTAAACATAACTGAGTTGCAATCTGAGAGGGGAAAAAAATAATTAAATCACTGATCTATGTATTTTCTTTTTTTTTTTTTTTTACAGGCTTCCCCTCCATCATTTTGTCCAGAAGGTCGCACCCATGACCTCTATGCTATACTCAGTATTATCAGCCAGGCACAAAAGTTTGTCTATGTTTCTGTTATGGAATATTTCCCTACTAGCCGTTTTATTCAGCCAAAAAGGTAAAATTTTAATCCTGAGCAAATCAGTTTTTGTACTATTTAATGAAAAAAAAATATATATTCCCCTCCTTCTGCAACGAAACTATTCAGAATGGAGAGAGGCTTTGCTCTGTATTCACAGCCATCCCATAGACTGTGCCTTCCAGGTACCAAGGGACAGGATGAGAGGAAACAGCCTCAAGTTGTGCCAGGGGAGGTTTAGATTGGATATTAGGAAAAAGAAATTAATGGAAAGGGTTGTCAGGTGTTGGAACAGACTATCCAGGGAAGTGGCAGAGCCACCATCCCTGGAAGTGTTTAAAAATTCTGTGAATAAGGCACTTGAGTACATGGTTTAGTGGTGAGCATGGTGCTGGTCCTGGGCTGAGAGCTGGATTTGATGACCTTAACGGTCTTTTCCAGAACTTAACAATTCTAGGGTTCTGTGATTCCAGTCCTGATGCTGCAGGAAGGATGATATCCAATACCTGTGTGCTTTGCTGGTGTTTTAGAGCAGCCTTCTGTGTTCTACACACAGCAGGAAAGCTGTGAAATGCCATTCTAGGGACAGTCAGGTCCAGCGTCCTCCAAAATTCAACACAGCAGCTTTATGAATAGAGAGAGGGAAGGAAACACCAGAAATATATCTGACATCAGATTTTTCAGAGAAAACATTGCTGTGCTCTCCTTTCTTGCTCCCATTTTTCTTTCTTGCTGTCCTTTTCTTCTGAAGAGTCTTGACTTTCTGCTCTATTTCCTGCCTGATGCACTTGACCCATAGTTTAGAGGGTGGTTCTTGACTGTCCTGACCTTTGCAGTGAGAGCTGAAACAGTCTCTAAAAGAAACTTCCAGGTTTTTTTGTTTGTTTAGGGGTTGGTGGGGGTTCTTTTTGTTGTTGTTGGGGTTGTTTTTTCTTTTGTTGAAGTTTGGAGTTTTTATTTTGTTTTTAAAAATTCCATCTAAGTTCCAGCAGCAGTTTCAGAGATGATTGATAGTGATGATCTGGAGTAATCACAGAATCATAGAGTGGTTTGGGTTACAGAGCATCTTGTACCCAAACCTGAGTAACACAAATTTCTGACTAACAGAAAGTTAGTCAGTCGTGGGGCAGAACTAAGACTCCCAAATCCTCTTAGATATGCTTGAATTAGGATGTTTACATGAAAACAAGTGCTCTGAATTATCTGCTTACAACATTTCTGGGTTTTCCAATCATCTAAATAATTTGAGAAAGAAGTTCAAGTGAAAGAATCACGTACAACATGGCTTGTTGAATAGGGTAAGCTCCAGGCTGCCATTTAGCCAGAATGATATCATACATTATGTCCTGTGTCACAACTGTGTAAAGCCTCTGTTGTTCAGCTGGGGTATAGGTGTGTTATGGGTAAAATTTTATGATAATAGAGACACAGATAATTACACTGTTCAAGAAAAAAAATCTCAAGAGTAGCTGCTACTTGGAGGATATATTTAATAAATCAAATAGCTCAGAGGTTTTTTAGTTTCCATGCAGTATAGTTGAGTCTCTGGGTTTCTCATCTTCTGATTTTAGCCAAGAGTAAGTTCCCAGAAAGTCTCTTTTTCCCCTTAGGATTGAATGTATTAATACTCCTTATTCTTCATCAAAAGGCTTAATCCACAGTTTGTGACATCTAGGGCTGATCAGATGCAAACAAGAGTTTGAAAGGCCCAGGGAAGGCGGTGCAGGGCCTCGGGCTATCTCCACAGCAACCAGCTGTAGTGCCATGAATTGAAGCTGATTAGTTCAGGTTAGGTTCCTCCAGCAGCTGAGGCAGGGGGAACAAAGCTGCTGTCTAATGCCTGAGTGTTAATCAACTAGAAACTGATATATCTTAAAAATTGAAACCATTCAAAAATTGTATTACAAATAGCATGATTTTCCAAGCTTTCCAGGATCTCTAAGTCAAGCCTGTGCCTCAGAGCACGTGGCCAGGCCATTGATGACAATAGGATGATGCACGGGGGGGATTAGAGAATTCAGGCCTTTGTACATAAAACCAAAAGGATTAAGTTAGGCAAATGAATTCATCATTGCTCATGGGACTGTGAGCAAATGCTGGACCTCTCTGTGTATCAGCCCTCCAGTCTGTACTAAACAAGCTCGTCTCCCTCAGTGCAGCATTTGTTAGGATCTATGGAATGAAAATGCTGCATGGGTGTTTGGAGTCACCACCCTGGGATGCATGTTGTCCAGCTCTTAGTGTTGTGTAGCTGGGTGAAGGATGTTAAAAATGTTCCCCATAGCTACAGCCAACACAAGTCTCAGGAAAATGGATTTTCCCATGTTCAGAGAACATGGAGAGCACAGCCGTGTCCATTACCTTAGGCACACACAGTGAGGACAGGGAGGGTCTGTCCAGGCTGGCTGATGGCACAGGACCACTGCAGACACTGGAAACAGTCTCCAGAGGCCTGAAAAAGCCATACTCTGCAAAACACTTATTCGACTTTCCTCTGCACTGCCCCTTTTACTCTGTGCTGTATGAAGTGGCTTTATCCCGGAGTTGCTATTGTTATCTTTAGTTTCATAAGGAGATGAGCATGGTGGCACCATCCTGTGTGTGTATCTGTGTATGTGCACTTTACTAAGCTTTAAACATTTGGATTAATTTCACTCCAATTTGGCAGAGTCTGGAGATCTCAAAACACATTCTGTGAAAAGAATGGACTTGGTAGAAGGCAGAAACCATGCTTGTACCTCCAGGGAAGCCACAAGTGCTTCACTTACTAGACATCAGAGATCTCATCTGTGCATCATCACTCGTAGTCTCAGTTTAATGTCACGGCTCTCTAGTGAACCATTTTAAAAAATGATCCCTTTTTGTACACACCTCCTTCTCTGCAGATACTGGCCAGCCATTGACAATGCCCTGAGACGTGCAGCTTTCAACCACAGAGCACAAGTCCGGCTTCTGGTCAGCTGCTGGGCATACACTGACCCAGCCATGCTCCACTACCTGAGGTCCCTGCGTGCTCTCAACAACCCACATGTCCACATCAGCATCGACGTGGTATGAATAAAAAAACCTGATTTTGGAAAGACAGCTTGAGGATATGGCCCCACACTGATTTTTGAGACTATGATGCTGTCTGTGTATACAAATATTAGTTTTTAGAGAAGCAGGTTGTCTGTTTTTGCAGTGACTGCTTCCCATTTTTGTGAAAATAAGGCCCAATATACAATCTTTGAGGAAGCAGCTATTTCAAGCTACTAGTGATACCAGGTATGTGCCTGGCTGTGGCACTTGAGACATTATCCAGGCAGTTGCTTTTGCTGAGCACTGTGACAGTAACAGTTTATATGATAATTTAGTGCTCCTCTCAGAGACCTTCTCCTGCATAGAATATGTTAAATTGGTCCAATTGTTATCAGTTTTTTAAAATTTAGAGCTCTGCTGTCTGCCTATAAAGATGGATCTATTCTTGAACACTAAATATTCCACACAGGCTATAGGCATGAGGCTGGAATGCATCAAGTGGAGTGGGGCCGTGTGGATGCTCCCAATATGATGCAGTAATCACAACAAAGAAGGAGGAGTGGGTTTCAGAAAAAAAATTAAAAGGGAAGTGTAGATTTTGGTAAGAGCTAACACAAGAAGTTAGGCAGCATAGTTGCCTGCAGTACCCCTAGTGTCTGTGATCAGCCCATTCTTGCACAAAATAAGAGCAGCAATCAGTGGTAAATGCAGATCTATTAAACAGCTGCCTAAAACTGCATTTAATTGTCTGCCCTGTAATGATAATAGCTGTGTCAATAATGGAACATTGTGAGGCAAACATTATCTGTATCTGATCTCAATTGCTTATCCAATTTTATGTATAGTGGAAGTATTATTTGCTAGTTTTCTTGGATAGGAGTAAAATCTCTTCTATGGTCTATTCAATAACATAATGCAGTATGTTCTCTTCTGTTCTTCTCATACTATTCTATTCTTTGAACTATATAAAACATGCACTGTCCAATCACGAAGTCTGTTCCTCACTCTAGTATTTCTGTTAATATTTTTAATTTCTCTCCCTCCAGAAACTCTTCATTGTTCCCCTTCTGAATCACACAAACATTCCTCATGGGAGAGTGAATCACAACAAATACATGGTCACTGATAAAGTAGCCTACATCGGTATGTATTCCATTATTCCAAATACTTACAGTATCTCCAGATCTACTGGACTGAGACTGAGAAAGGATCAGCTGCAATACCAAAAAATACCTCATTTTGCCATATAAAGCAAAGTCTGTCCTAGGTAAAGAAGTACAGATTTGAAGGGGAGAAAATAATGTAAGTCAAGCGCAGTAAGAGATTATTTTATATGATTGAGAACCATTGGGAACAGAGCATGGCAAGGCTGAGTGCACAGCCTGTGACAAGCACAGTGGGAATTTCACAGCCTGTGTGCTCAGAATGACACATGGATAGCTGGTGCTCCACTATACAACATTATCGTGCTTTAATAAAAAGCAACTGCTGAGAGGAATTAATTCTATGCACTGTTTGTTGAACAGAACTCTAGGAAAGGAAATGAGAAAACAGTAATGTCAACTGTATGCTGTTCCTGAAAGCTGGGATGGTGTTTACATTTCTCTCTTTTATTAGGAACCCTCAAAAAACGGGATGTGAAAGTGCTCTGTCATTTCAGCCAGCTCATCCTCCCAGCAATACACACCAGCAAATAGCCTGATCTTCCAACTGGCTGAGGGCTTAGAGCTCCAATTGCCTTCAATACTTTAATAACTTCTTTTATACTTGAAGGCATATATGAAAATAATTTATTTTCATGCCTAAGCACCTTCTGGAATTGACAGATTTTTCTGGCTAAGGCAATCACGAGGGGAAGTGAGTAAGTGATAAAATGTGTATTTTTCACAACGCTTGATTTTCTGAATAGAGGTAGCTTTGGAGAGAGCCCTAGCTGGATTCCCAGCTTTGCCTGGCTTAGAAGCAGGCTTTGCATGTCATGCTCAGTACAGCTTCTGAGGGTTTATTGATCAAGAGTCCAGTTTCTCCTTTTGTTTTCCTTTAACAAGTTAAGAGAATTAAGTCCATTAAAGACTTTTTACTTTAAACACAGAAACCCGTGTCAAGCACTGGATTTACCCCTCTTAATACTCAAATATTGCACTTTATTACTATGTTTATGAGTAGATTTGTGCATTCTGTCACAGGCTGTAACAAATCAGAAGGTTATGAACCTTCAGGGTTGCAGTTAATACCAAGTTTTCAAAACCTGAGGTCTGGCATAAGAAGGAGGTGACCTGATTTTTGCTGTCTCGTTGGTCTTAATGAGATTTGCAGTTATACAGCAAATCAGCAAAGCCCAGAGATCAAACAGAACGCTGGGAAATGAATGTTTTCTAATCAGCTACTTTTCCATTGCATAGGCACTTCTAATTGGTCAGAAAACTACTTTACTGATACAGCTGGCGTGGGACTAATTATCAAACAGAATTCTACCGACCCGCAAAGAAGGCAACAACCTGTCCAGGAACAGTTGAAAGAGCTTTTTGAGCGAGACTGGAATTCCAAATATGCGGTGAATCTGGAAGATGTGCAGGGACAGAAAGACTGTAACTGGGAGGCAGATCCTGAAGTGAATTGAAATGTACATTTACAAGAGAAACAAAAAATTTGATTATTTGAATCATGTTCAAATCAAGGAACTCCCTTATTTTTGTCTTTGTCAGAGAAATCACTTCCTTGTGGCATCCACACTGATGACATGAGAATTTTTGATTGTTGGCTCTGCCTGCAAAACCATTAGTCAATGTATGATGTTTGATATTTTTTGGTGTGATTACCGCATCACAGAGTCAATGAAATGCATACAATGTTGTATGACAAGCTGCCTGGCATTAAAGCAAACATCAGAGACACAGCTCATTATTGCTGTGTTATTTTATCTTTGGAAACCATATATTTCAACCTAAATGTTCCATTAACAGTGTTTGCTTACATGTGTTTAAACATTTTAAATAAACCTTAACGTTTGAGCCATGTATATGATCACCTGCAATAGCAAAGGCAGATTTTTAAAAGCATTTAGAAATTAGAGATATAGGGAAATACCTATTTCTAAGTGCTGGGTCTAGCTACTAGAGATAAATGCCTGGGATTTAAACCTTGGGGACACTTTCCAACTCAGCTGCCCTGGAATCCCGAGTGTCTGGAGACGTTTGGATGTCTGGGTGTTGGCCTTGTGCAGCAAACAGAATGGAGGAGCAGGGCAAAGCTGCTCCATGGGTGCTGTTGTGGCTAGGGCATCCCACCTGCAGTGTGGGCAGTGCTTGGAGAGCCTTCTCACTCCTCCTGGGCTGCCCTGGTGCTGGCCCTGAGCAGTGCTGTGTCTCTGGGCTGCCTTTCCTCCTGCACTCACTCAGGGATCACAGCCCTGAGCCATCTGGTGCCTGATATCCGTACCCACCACAGCTCTGCCCTGGGTGACTTTCTGAAGTGACAGGAAAGGAGAGGAGGGCACATGCTCCAGCTGTGAGTGCTGTGAGTGGCAATGGGCTGGAGCTCCATGAGCCTTGCCAGGGCTGTGCAAACACAAAAATCCCCATACAAATAAGGGCTTTTAGAGGTGACCCCCACCAAAGTTCCATTTTTAGGTTTCCAGGGTGCTCCTTAGCTATCTCTTCAGACACTTCCAAGATTCCTTGGAGTATCTTAGCCATCATTACAAATTAATGCTTCTTGTTACTGTGATAGATTCTTGAAGACATGTAGTTACATGTACAGATATCATTGAAATTTTGAGAGTATTCACATACGTGCCAAAATATTGAGAAACGTGCAGGTGCTTTTCATATTCTCACCCCCTAGTTCCTTACTAGAGCTAGCTCGAAAATCTTTGTGAGACGTTACATTTTCAACCAACAAAACAGTTTACTGTAGAGGAGCGCATTCCTCTAGATGGCACTCCAAGCTGTGCTTTTCTGTTTTGGCAGGGATAGCTATTGCAGGAGTAAGAAGAAAACTTTCTTTTCTACTTGTGAGCTCGAATCTGACAGTGCTGGATTAGTTGTTCAGTGGGACAGAGTTTCTGGACAATCTGGCAGAATTTTCTTATGGCCATATAAACCTCAGATAGGTGAAAGTTTGGCTTATAAAAGAAAAATAGATGCTTAGGAGAGTGCTCTTCTATTTTCTCTGACATAACTCTTGGTTTTCCTCTACATACGGGAAGATGAAGGGGGACTTTACAATTAATATCATGAACTAAATCTAAGAGGAACTTGAGGTTATTTCCCTGGTTTCTTGTGAGACTTTTGAACCCCATTCATACCTTGATCCTTATTTACTTGTTTTCTATTAGAAGGCAGAATATTATGTAAGTTGTAACCAGGCTTTGAGTCTCAATTCTTTCCCATTTATGAAACAGGGTTAATACTAGTCCTTATCCATTCATCTCTTACTTGTATTTCATTTAGATTGTGATTTCTCCAAGCTAAGGGCTGTAGCAAATGTAACTTTGGGCCTCCACTGGTATTTATTAGCATCATCCTTGGGTAGATTGGATATTAGGAAAAGATCTTATTAGGAAAAGAGGGTGGCTGGACAGTGGAAAGGCTCCCCAGGGAAGCTGTCACATCAAGAAGCATTTGAACTACACTCTTGGAGATGTGGTGTGACTCTTGGGGTGTAGAGCCAGGAGCTGGACATTGTGAGTCCCTTCCAACTCAGGATACTCTATGATTTTCTAGTCTGACTGCAGACTGTTCAGATTTTTGTCAGTATTGGTTTATTCATACCTAGAGAAAGTCACTGGTTTAGCTCTTGAGCATGGATACTCTCCTCTGATCAGCTCATCTCACGTACCTGTGCTATGAGGGAGTACAAGGTGTGCAAATTGGCTCTGCTTTACTGGAGTGGCTTTCAGAAGGAGCTGCTGCACTGCTCTCCCAGCAGGATCATCTCTTGGTTTGGTGCAGTGCCTTGTGGCTACAGTGCTGCAATAACAATGCAGGTGACAGCAAGACAGAACCTAGCTGGCTCCATGGGTTACGGGTACTGACAAGACCACAAAGCCACCTGCCTGCACACATTAGATACAAGCTTGTTCCAAAAGCTTTAGTATTAACTGTTCTCATTTTTCCTGCCACTACCCAGGATTTTCCTTTCCCAGTTGTTCCAGATAAAACACACCTTTGTTGCTTTGATCCAGGTACTGAGAAAACATTTCATCTACCATTTATGCCATGTCGGGGTACATTTAATTTCTTGACAGTCATGAATATCTCCATAATCCCTAGAGGATAGCTCTTGGGTCATGAGCACTGACTCACAGACCTCTACTCTCTGTCGAGGCCCAGAAAAGTCAGCTTTAGTTGCAGGGCGGATAGTGGTAGTGCAGCTTCCTGACGAGGGGAAGTGGAGAGGGAGGTGCCAATTCTTTCTTCCTGGTAGCCATTGATAGGATGTGTGGGGATAGTTCAAAATTGCATCAGAGGAGGTTCAGACTTGACACTAAGAAACATTTCTGTACCAAGAGAGTGGTCAAACGCTAAATCAAACTTGCCTTGAGAGGTGTTCAGTGCCACAAACCTGTCAGTATTCAAGAGGCATTTGGACAATACCCTTAATAACCTCAATGTTTTTCCTATGTTTTGGTCACCCTTGAAGTGGTCAAGCAATTGGACTGAGTGATCATTGTGGGCCCCTTTTAATTAACTGTTCTATTTTAAATGTCTTTAAAGTGAAACAGGGTTAGATCAGATATAAGGAAAAAATCTCCACTGTGAGGGTGGTGCCTTGGCACAGGTTGCCCAGAGCAGCTGTGGCTGCCCCATCCCTGGGAGTGTTCAAGGCCAGGTTGGATGGGGCTCTGAACAAGGTGGACCAGTGGAAGGTGTTCCTGCCCATGGCAGGGGGTTAGATGGAGGATCTTTAAGGTTCCTTCCGTCCCCTTAACATTCTATGATTCTGTGATAAGAAGAAATGAAGAACATCTCAATCTACAGGTGGTTAGACAGCCAAGTTCACTTCACTTACAACCCATTTCCTACATGTTTTCCTGTGTCTGCTTTCCTGTACTAAGTAGAATATTGAAAAATATGGGATAAGAAAACCACTTTAATGAAGCATGTCTGCACTTGTCATTCTGGAGAGAGGATCTTGTGAATGAAGTGGTGATTGCAGCCATCTTGGCCACAGAGGCCACAAAGAAATTGAGTTTAAAATCTCTGTTGGCAGGAGGAAAAGGGACAGCAAAACTTCAACTCTGGACAGGAGGAGAGATGACTTCTGGTTGCTCAGGGAACTAGTGAGTAAAGTCTCTCGGGAAAATGCTTTTGTATTTGAGGGGATGGTCTTGCTCTGCTCTGTGCTAGGACAGCCTCACCTGGAGTCCTGTGAGCAGTTTTGGGTGCTACAATTAAAAAAAAATACATTAGAGAGCATCCAAAGGAGGCCACAAGGATGATGAAGGGTCGGGAGGGGAAGCTGTATGAGGAGTGGCTGAAGTCACTTGGTCTGTTCAGCCTGGAGGAGACTGAGGGGAGATTTCACTGCGGTTTCAACATCCTCATGAGGGGAAGCAGAGGGACAGGTGCTGTTCTCTTCACTCTCGTGGCCAGTGACAGGACCTGAGGAAATGGCTGGAGCTGAGTGATGAGGGGTTTAGGATGGACGTTAGGAAAAGGTTTTTCACCCAAAGACTGTTTGATAACTGGAACAGGCTCCCCAGGGCAGTGGTCACAGCCCCAAGCCTGACAAGAGTTCAAGAAGCCTTTGGACAATGCTCTCATACACATGGTGGTGATTCTTGGGGTGTCCTGTGCAGGGCCAGGAGTGGGATTCAAGGATCCTGACAGGTTCCTTCTGACTCAACATATTCTATGATTCAACTTGGAATTATAATGAGTGAAAAACCTCCATTACTCCTGTATTTAGGAACTGTGCTGTCATTAAGCGTCCACCTCAGCAGACAGCGAAGTACATGCAAACTTTTGCAAATTTCAGCTGGGATTTTCCAAATCAGTAACTCACACTACTCAAGTTATTATTTGTACGGTGAGTTTATTGTGAATTAAGAATACAGACAGTGTTTTAATGGTACATGTGAAGGCTGTCACACATGCACTCTGGTTTTCATTGTGCACTTGAGAGAAGCGTTAATATAAACAAAGGAGCAAATAATTATATACACCTCCTTTCCCAGAAAATCTCTGAAGCAATTCCACCAGTGTGGCAGATCATTCTAAGCATTTAACTATCCCGTAAGTATATACATTAAAATTTATTTATCCACATTTGAATAATATTCTTTGTAAGCATGTTTTATTCTGGTATCTTACAAACATGATTTAGTTACATGTTTTTTTGGTCTTGAAATTATTCTGTTGGTTTTTGCTGTTTTTTTTTAAATTATTGTAAGGCTAAAGAGACCCACCACAATAATAAAAAAAAATGAGAAGAGACAAAGAGGCAAAGCATTAGTCTCACTACACTAGTATTTAATTTCTATTTTATATTTTAAAATGTTTGTGAAATATACATACCTTAGCTGAAATAAAGAAAAAATATTTTAATAACAAAGCAAAAGTAGATCAGAAAGTTCCAAAATCTAAATAGATGAGTATAGTTCTTATAGTACTAGTTTAGAACCCATTCTGGAAATAATCTGTAATCTAAATATAACGTGTGTTTTGAGAAGCCTCTTTAACAAGTCTTTTGCAATCGTTGAGCTTTTCAATGATACTTTCATGGTTCTGCTATCTACTCAGACTTTGCTCCAACTATGGGCTCCTCTACATCTGTCATAATTGTTGCCCTTGGAGTAGATATGAAGAAATCATTATTTTTATTAGTGTACAACCTAGAACATCCATGTATTTGAAAATCTGAATGTGGTAAATTCTGTTCAAGTGTTTTCATAAATACCAGTCTTGGGTTTTAATTTTCAGTTAGTAGAAAATTAGGGAAACATTCTCTTCTGTACATATGGATGGTTTTGTTTTCATCGAGGATTGAAAAAATACTACCTTCATTTGGTTGTATCTCCAACAATATTAGATTTTCTATCTTTTTCTTCCTCCAACAAGATTAGTTCAGTTCTTGCTGAAGATGTCACAATAGATGAGGCCCCATCAATTTCAGCTTTTTCACCGTCTCCTATTTCTTTAGGTGATAAGCTTTCTTGTGCATCAAAAAACACATCTGGTTTATCTGTTGGGCTATCTTCATCTGAGAGTCTCCCCTCTTTATGACCCACCTCTTCTTTATCAACAGACTTAGCCTTTTTGGAAGGAGATGTGAAACCAAGCTTGGGAAATCTAAACCATCCAGTTTTATCAGCCTGCTTAGAGGAATCATCTGATATGTCAGGAGGTTTCACATCTTCTGGAACTGATTTTTTTATTTCTGGTTTTGCATCTGTGCTTGTTTCATCCCCAGAAGAGGAAAAGCCAATACTTGGAAGCCAAAATTTGAATCTTCCAGGAGATCTTTTACTATCAGTCTTTTCTTTCTCATTGGTTATGTCTTTTTCTTCACCTTCCACTGCTTCAACTACATCTTCATCTTTAGAGAGAGAAGCTGCAGTTATTCCCTCTGGTGATTTATCAGGAAAACTCTCTTCAAGTTTACTGGAACACTTTACTTCAGCAGTAGATGTTTTTAACTTTGTCAAACTTACTTTTCCTCTAGATTCTTCAGACTCACGGTGTGGTTTGTCAGATAGTTTAAGCTCAGCACTTCCAGCTCTTTGTGCTGCTACTCCAAAGCTTTCACCAGCATCTGTAAGTTTTCTCACTGATGCACCTCCTGTTGGAGATGGCTGCTGGACCAGCACATCTAAATCACTGTGTGATTCAGGCAACTTTGTCTTGAGCAATGAGAATCCCAAAGTAGCAGTTTTGACCTCTGATGACAGAATTTCTGATTCTTTCAGTATTTCAGTAGTGTAAATCTCACACCGCTCAATAGCAACATGTTCAGGTTCTACTTTTTCACTTACTTCTTGGCCCTCTATATAAGACCAATGAAAATCTTGCCCTGCACTTGAAAGGGAGGACTCTATGGTAGCTGTCATCTGTGCTGTTTTAATGTCAGGTTCAGTCAGTGTTAAAATTTTGCTTTTTGCTTTTTGAATACCCCCCTCTAGAGCTCCTGGTTCTTCAGGGATAGCAGAGCTTGCTTGCAGTTGCACTATTTCAATGTCAGTACTAGATCCCTTTGGATCTGTTACTACTTTTGACAGTAAAACATCAGCTTCAATTGGGAGAGTTCTGAATGTGAATCTTGGTATTTTTAGTTTAGGAATTCTTACACTTACTTCTGGGACACCTTGTGTTTGGTCTACTGTTTCCCCTCTTATGGCAGATGCTTCTGTATGATCTAGAGCTGGACTTTTCAGGTCAATTGATCCTTCTGGTTTGTGTAACTGCATTTCTGCTGTGCCTCTTAAACTTTCAGGTGCTGAATCAGCTTCTGACTTTGGCAAATTGGTATAGTCTTCAAACCCCTTGACTTCTGAACGCAACATTCCAAACTTCGGAATCTTAAACTTATATGCTTTAATTTTACTTGTTTCTACTCTGTCTTCTACTTGCACTTCCACTCCTGCAGACACATCCTTTTCAACATTTTTCACTTGAAATTTCATTTCAGGATCTACTTCAGTAATTTTAACATCCGTCTTCACTGTTGGAACTTCTACCTTTAGATCTTCCAGCTTAGCAGTAACGTAAGTACCATCTTCTGATCCTTTTGTTGTTGACCATTCACATGTAGTCCTTTTTAACTGACTTTCTTCACTGTCTTTTCCTATGATTTTCACCTCGCCCTTTATCTTTCCTTTTTTAATTGCTGCCTCTTTATTTTGAATATCTAGCTCTCCCTTTGGAAGACTAACATCTATTTTCTTCTGTGTTGCATCCAGAGTAATTTCACCTGTTGATGTTTTGCATCCTACCACTGATGTCTCTAACTTCATGGAACTTCCTACCTTTGGGACTTCTATATCCCGTGATTTGCCTTTATGCTCTGGAAATGTCAGAGTACATGTAGGAAACCTATTTGTTGAACTCCTGTCTTTGTCAGTTTCTGAAGGGTATGATTTAGACAATTCTGCTGCAGACACTGTGGTTTCTGAAGTATGTTCTTCAGCACTGCGCTTAACTACGTCAGCATAAGTTTCAGTTTTTGGAATATTCATTCTACTATCTGTTTTTTCTGTGGATAATGAAATATCTCCTTCCATCATTGGCAAGCTAACATCAGAACACTTCACAGAATCTCCTAATTTTTGAATCCCTTCTTTTCCAATAGTAATTTCAGCAACTGCATGTGGTAATGAGAAGGTATTTTCAGGAATACTTGTTTCAGTTTGTACTTTAGCAGAAGGAATAGTTGCCTGA
This sequence comes from Sturnus vulgaris, assembly GCF_052056855.1. NCBI lineage: Eukaryota > Metazoa > Chordata > Aves > Passeriformes > Sturnidae > Sturnus > Sturnus vulgaris. The sequence continues at coordinate 40,314,211 of NC_142248.1, forward strand.
GCTTTTTCCATACTTCTTTCAGTATCAGCATCACTTTTTTTTTCCTTTACGGATGACCTGCCAAATGCAGGTATTCTGAATTTTGGCATTTTAAACCATCCCTGATATTCTTCAGTCTGAACTTCTTCAGCTTTTATTTCATGTTCTTTTAATTTTATTTCCTTCTCCTCAAGACTCTCAATAACTCCCTCTGTCTTTGGTTTAGACACTGACTGGGTGCTTATGTCTACCTTTGCATCTTCAGTGCCACCCATCAGAGCTTGGGGTGTAATTATCTCACCATCGACTCCTCCAGGATCTGACATATCAGATATAAGTTCTGATGCTGGAACTCCCACAGCAATGTCAGCAATTTCGTTTGTAGTTCTTAGCTGGGGTAGCTCAGCTTCTATTTTTGGAGAGCTGATCTCTGTCTCTGGGACTTTCCCTTTTGTTAGGGAGATTCCAAACTTTGTCTTCTGGAATTTGGGCATTTTAATCTTCCCTTCAGGACCTTCCAATTTTATTTTTCTTCCATCCACAACTGATGAGCTTTCTGTTGATATATCAGGACTCTTCAAATCAACTGAAGCTTCTCCTTTGGGGAGCTTAATACCTGTTTTTTGAATGTTACATTCATTGGTAGAACTTATTTTTAAGTCAACCTGTTGAAAACTCTCCTCTGAGGGAGTCAAAGAACCATCAATCTTTGCTGAGCTGACTGTTATTTCAGTTTTAGAGGCTTCAATTTCTACTTTGGAAAATTTGGTAGTGTCAGCCAGTTTTATGCTTATTTGTGCCCCTTCTTCAGTCCCTTCAGGATGACTTTTTTCTATATCAGGTATCTTAATTGAATCATCACCCTCTATTTCTCTTTTAGGAAGAGTAGCATCAGCTCCAACTTTTGGTGAATGAGACTGAGATTTTGGAACTTTGATCTTGGAGAGTGAAATTTTAGGCATGACAAATTGAGGCTTTTTCATTGGACTTTTTTGTTCAACTTTTCCTGCAGGTATTTCCAGATCAAGGTCTGGCCCACTACCTTGATCATCAGTTGCAGTTCCTTTCACTTCTGTGTCTATTCTGCTTGTCATGACAGCAAACTTTTGGTCTTCCAAATTTGCTCCAGAATCTGATTTAACACTTGCTTCCTTCTTTGGTGACCAACTGAAAGATGGAAGTTTGAATTTTGGCATTTTGAAATGTCCTTCTTTCTCTTCTCCATCTCCATCTTGCTTTATTTCCCCCTTGATCTTTACTGCTGCATCTGAATCCTGAATATCACTGTCTGTTTTTGAAATAGAAATGTCAGCTGATGGGAGGTGAACATCAGCCTCTGATGCCTTACTGTCAGTTTTGGTAATTTTGGCTTCAGGGCTGTAAGTCTCCGTTTCTGTGCCATGTTCCACCTCCAAGTCTGGTGCTTCAACAGCAATGTCAGATATTTCTACTGTTGCTTTCAGCTGGGGAACTTTGACTTCTGATTTGGATTGGCCATCATCCTTTTCTGATCCTTTCCCCTTAGAAAGTGCAATTCCTACCTTTGGCATTTGGAATTTAGACATTTTTGTTTTCCCTTGAGAACCTTCAGCTTTTATCTCTACATCACCCACAGCAATTTCACCTGATGTTCTTTCAATGATTATGTCAGGACTCTTCACCTCAAGTGAAACTTGGGGTATCATCTCAATATCTGAGGTAGAGAGGGTGGCATTAGCAGCAGCTGATTTCAGTGTCAGCTCATCTTCACAGGTAGGAACTGTGACTTCATCTGTAGGCATGCTAATATCCATCTCTATTTTGGGAGCTTTGGCTTCTGGTTTGGAAAATTCCAAAGTTGGGACTGTAACTTTTGGCACTTTTATGCCCAGTCCTGCCCCTTCTCCACTACTCCCTTTCTCAGATATCTGAACAGAAACACCTTCTTTATCGTGTTTGGGCCCAGAAACATCAGTTTCCAGTATGGGCAGAGAGACCTGTACTTTCTGACCCTTAATTTTAGGGAATGAGATCTTTGGCATGGTAAATTGAGACTTCTTGGTTTTGGCCTTTTCACCGTCTTTTTCTGTTGTATCAAATTCATCATGGATGCATTGATTCTCAGGAGTAGGAAAAGTTAATTCAGAACCCATGTCTTCAGACAAAGTAGACAAAGTGGGTCCTTCCAGATGTTCCTCAATGTGAGAAGGAGCAACAGCTTCTTTCTTTGGTGACCACCTAAATGAAGGTAGTTTGAATTTTGATGATTTAAATTTGTTTTCTTTCTCCTCAGTACCCTTCTCTCCTGTAACTGCTTCCTGTTCTGCCTTGCACTCCAAATCTGGGCCATGGCTTTCTGCTTCTAATTTTGGCAAGGTAACCTCCATGGGTGAGAGATTTGGATCCACTGTTGGTGCATCCAGAACAACTTCAGGTGAAGGCTTATGCAACTTTACTCCAAGCTGGGCATCAGAGATTTGAGCTGGTTTTTCAGTATCAGGATCAGTCATATCAGATGTTATCGTTCCCTTGTAAATTTCAGATTCCACGTTGGAATCAAAGTCACTTTCACATGCTTTTCCCTTAGGTCGAATTCTGAATTTTGGTTTTCGGAATTTAGGAATTTTAACTGTGACCTCTGTGTCAATAAAAGATATTTCAGCAGATGTTGTTTTGCCCTCTAACTTAAAACCTCCTTGCTCCTCAGAAATATCTTCACTTAAAATTTCAAAATCTGAAAGATTTTCATCAGCAAGAGGTGCTATTTTTGATGGAGATTCGGTTAGATTAATTTGGTATTTAGTAAGAGTAATATCCCCCTTTTGAAATGAGGATTCCATATCAATTTTAGATGAAGTCACTTCAGCTTTAGAGAAACTAAGGCTAGGAAATCTAAATTTGGTATTTTTAGATACACTCTCTCCCTTAATGTCAGGAAGATGTTTTGATCCAACACTCTCAGAAGGAACAGAAAAAGTGCCCTCAGTTAAAGAAGAACAAAGAGTTTCAGAAACAGAAAATTCACATTCAGATTGATTTTGTGGAGGAGCTTTGAAATTATGAGAAAAAGAAATTTTGGGAATTCTAAATGCAGAACTTTTAGATTTATGAGTCTCATGCTCTTTACTAGAGGAAGAATCCAGAGAAATATCAAAGCAGGGCTCCTGAATTTCAGTGTCAGGCAATGTCATGTCTGCCACAGAAGGTCCCGAAGGCACTGTCACTTGAGGCTCCTTCAGGCTGACGTCCACCTCGGCGGCCACGGTGCCCTTGGTGTCTCTGCTGCTGGACCAGCCAAAGGAAGGCATGCCGAACTTGGGCATCTTGAACTTGCCGTCCTTGGTCTTGGCAGCCTGCTTGTCTGGAATTTTGGCTTCTCCTTCAAGGCTAAGGCTAGCCTCAGGTGCCTGAAGGTCAACGCTGGCCTGTGGAAGGCTGACATCGACGGAGGGCAGGCTGATGTCCACTTTGGGAGCTTTGATGTCAGCTTTGGGCATCTTGAGGGAAGGCTTCTCCAGAGTCAAGCCGGCACCTTCAGTCTTGGCGCCGGGGATGTCAGCTTTGAGGCCCAGGGCGGGGCCCTCTCCTGTGACGGTCACAGTGGCGGATGGGAGGTCGACCTCTGCACTGGGCAGACTGACATCGGCTGGGGGCGCCTCAGCCTTGGGGGAGGACACCGAGAATTTGGGCTTGTCAAACTTGGGCATCTTGAGCTTGCCTTTCAGGCCCGTGCCTTCCAGCTCGAGCTTGCCTTCTTCGGAGGGTGCTTTGAGGTCGATGTCAGGCGCCTGGAGCTCGAGGGAACCTTCCACTGAGGGCAGCTTGACGTCAGGGGCCGAGATACTGACGTCAGGGGCCGAGATGCTGACGTCCGCGGCCTTCAACTCTGCCTGTGGGAGGCTGACATCTGCGTCGAGTTTGGGAGATTTGACGGTGGGCTTGGAGAAGACCACGCTGGGCACCTTGACTTTGGGCATGTGTATTTTCATGCCGCCACCCTCAGCTTTGCCGGTGGCCACCTCCAGACTGGCTTCAGCCTCGGGGCCCTGCAGGGCGACTTCGCCCTCCTGGCCTTTGGGCAGTGAGACCTCGGCCTTGGGCACGCTGACCTGCGCCTGGGGACCTTTGACTTTGGGCAGCTTGACACTGGGCATCTTGACGTCGGGCATCTTGAATCGGCCTTTCTCACCCTCCGCCGCTACAGCAGCCGTCTCGACAGTCACCTCTACAGCGGGTGCTTGGATATCGACTGCAGGCAGGGTCACGTCGACTTCGGAGGTTCCCGAGGGCACCGACACTTGAGGCTCCTTCAGGCTGACGTCCACCTCGGCGGCCACGGTGCCCTTGGTGTCTCTGCTGCTGGACCAGCCAAAGGAAGGCATGCCGAACTTGGGCATCTTGAACTTGCCGTCCTTGGTCTTGGCAGCCTGCTTGTCTGGAATTTTGGCTTCTCCTTCAAGGCTAAGGCTAGCCTCAGGTGCCTGAAGGTCAACGCTAGCCTGTGGAAGGCTGACATCAACAGAGGGCAGGCTGATGTCCACTTTGGGAGCTTTGATGTCAGCTTTGGGCATCTTGAGGGAAGGCTTCTCCAGAGTCAAGCCGGCACCTTCAGTCTTGGCGCCGGGGATGTCAGCTTTGAGGCCCAGGGCGGGGCCCTCTCCTGTGACAGTCACAGTGGTGGATGGGAGGTCGACCTCTGCACTGGGCAGGCTGACTTCGGCTGGGGGCGCCTCAGCCTTGGGGGAGGACACCGAGAATTTGGGCTTGTCAAACTTGGGCATCTTGAGCTTGCCTTTCAGGCCCGTGCCTTCCAGCTCGAGCTTGCCTTCGGCGGAGGGCGCTTTGAGGTCGATGTCAGGCGCCTGGAGCTCGAGGGAACCTTCCACTGAGGGCAGCTTGACGTCAGGGGCCGAGATGCTGATGTCCGCGGCCTTCAACTCTGCCTGTGGGAGGCTGACATCTGCGTCGAGTTTGGGAGATTTGACGGTGGGCTTGGAGAAGACCACGCTGGGCACCTTGACTTTGGGCATGTGTATTTTCATGCTGCCACCCTCAGCTTTGCCGGCGGCCACCTCCAGGCTGGCTTCGGCCTCGGGGCCCTTCAGGGCGACTTCGCCCTCCTGGCCTTTGGGCAGTGAGACCTCGGCCTTGGGCACGCTGACCTGCGCCTGGGGACCTTTGACTTTGGGCAGCTTGACACTGGGCATCTTGACGTCTGGCATCTTGAATCGGCCTTTCTCACCCTCCGCCGCTACGGCAGCCGTCTCGACAGTCACCTCTACAGCGGGTGCTTGGATATCGACTGCAGGCAGGGTCACGTCGACTTCGGAGGTTCCCGAGGGCACCGCCACTTGAGGCTCCTTCAGGCTGACGTCCACCTCAGCGGCCACGGTGCCCTTGGTGTCTCTGCTGCTGGACCAGCCAAAGGAAGGCATGCCGAACTTGGGCATCTTGAACTTGCCGTCCTTGGTCTTGGCAGCCTGCTTGTCTGGAATTTTGGCTTCTCCTTCAAGGCTAAGGCTAGCCTCAGGTGCCTGAAGGTCAACACTGGCCTGTGGAAGGCTGACATCGACGGAGGGCAGGCTGATGTCCACTTTGGGAGCTTTGATGTCAGCTTTGGGCATCTTGAGGGAAGGCTTCTCCAGAGTCAAGCCGGCACCTTCAGTCTTGGCGCCGGGGATGTCAGCTTTGAGGCCCAGGGCGGGGCCCTCTCCTGTGACAGTCACAGTGGCGGACGGCAGGTCGACCTCTGCACTGGGCAGGCTGACTTCGGCTGGGGGCGCCTCAGCCTTGGGGGAGGACACTGAGAATTTGGGCTTGTCAAACTTGGGCATCTTGAGCTTGCCTTTCAGGCCCGTGCCTTCCAGCTCGAGCTTGCCTTCGGCGGAGGGCGCTTTGAGGTCGATGTCAGGCGCCTGGAGCTCGAGGGAACCTTCCACTGAGGGCAGCTTGACGTCAGGGGCCGAGATGCTGACGTCAGGGGCCGAGATGCTGACGTCCGCGGCCTTCAACTCTGCCTGTGGGAGGCTGACATCTGCGTCGAGTTTGGGAGATTTGACGGTGGGCTTGGAGAAGACCACGCTGGGCACCTTGACTTTGGGCATGTGTATTTTCATGCTGCCACCCTCAGCTTTGCCGGCGGCCACCTCCAGGCTGGCTTCGGCCTCGGGGCCCTTCAGGGTGACTTCGCCCTCCTGGCCTTTGGGCAGTGAGACCTCGGCCTTGGGCACGCTGACCTGCGCCTGGGGACCTTTGACTTTGGGCAGCTTGACACTGGGCATCTTGACGTCGGGCATCTTGAATCGGCCTTTCTCACCCTCCGCCGCTACAGCAGCCGTCTCGACAGTCACCTCTACAGCGGGTGCTTGGATATCGACTGCAGGCAGGGTCACGTCGACTTCGGAGGTTCCCGAGGGCACCGCCACTTGAGGCTCCTTCAGGCTGACGTCCACCTCGGCGGCCACGGTGCCCTTGGTGTCTCTGCTGCTGGACCAGCCAAAGGAAGGCATGCCGAACTTGGGCATCTTGAACTTGCCGTCCTTGGTCTTGGTGGCCTCTGGAATTTTGGCTTCTCCTTCAAGGCTAAGGCTAGCCTCAGGTGCCTGAAGGTCAACGCTGGCCTGTGGAAGGCTGACATCGACGGAGGGCAGGCTGATGTCCACTTTGGGAGCTTTGATGTCAGCTTTGGGCATCTTGAGGGAAGGCTTCTCCAGAGTCAAGCCGGCACCTTCAGTCTTGGCGCCGGGGATGTCAGCTTTGAGGCCCAGGGCGGGGCCCTCTCCTGTAACGGTCACAGTGGCAGATGGGAGGTCGACCTCTGCACTGGGCAGGCTGACATTGGCTGGGGGCGCCTCAGCCTTGGGGGAGGACACCGAGAATTTGGGCTTGTCAAACTTGGGCATCTTGAGCTTGCCTTTCAGGCCCGTGCCTTCCAGCTCGAGCTTGCCTTCGGCGGAGGGCGCTTTGAGGTCGATGTCAGGCGCCTGGAGCTCGAGGGAACCTTCCACTGAGGGCAGCTGGACGTCAGGGGTCGAGATGCTGACGTCAGGGGCCGAGATGCTGACGTCCGCGGCCTTCAACTCTGCCTGTGGGAGGCTGACATCTGCGTCGAGTTTGGGAGATTTGACAGTGGGCTTGGAGAAGACCACGCTGGGCACCTTGACTTTGGGCATGTGTATTTTCATGCCGCCACCCTCAGCTTTGCCGGCGGCCACCTCCAGGCTGGCTTCGGCCTCGGGGCCCTGCAGGGCGACTTCGCCCTCCTGGCCTTTGGGCAGTGAGACCTCGGCCTTGGGCATGCTGACCTGCGCCTGGGGACCTTTGACTTTGGGCAGCTTGACACTGGGCATCTTGACGTCGGGCATCTTGAATCGGCCTTTCTCACCCTCCGCCGCTACGGCAGCCGTCTCAATAGTCACCTCTACAGTGGGTGCTTGGATATCGACTGCAGGCAGGGTCACGTCGACTTCGGAGGTTCCCGAGGGCACCGCCACTTGAGGCTCCTTCAGGCTGACGTCCACCTCAGCGGCCACGGTGCCCTTGGTGTCTCTGCTGCTGGACCAGCCAAAGGAAGGCATGCCGAACTTGGGCATCTTGAACTTGCCGTCCTTGGTCTTGGCAGCCTGCTTGTCTGGAATTTTGGCTTCTCCTTCAAGGCTAAGGCTAGCCTCAGGTGCCTGAAGGTCAACACTGGCCTGTGGAAGGCTGACATCGACGGAGGGCAGGCTGATGTCCACTTTGGGAGCTTTGATGTCAGCTGTGGGCATCTTGAGGGAAGGCTTCTCCAGAGTCAAGCCGGCACCTTCAGTCTTGGCGCCGGGGATGTCAGCTTTGAGGCCCAGGGCGGGGCCCTCTCCTGTGACAGTCACAGTGGCGGATGGGAGGTCGACCTCTGCACTGGGCAGGCTGACTTCGGCTGGGGGCGCCTCAGCCTTGGGGGAGGACACCGAGAATTTGGGCTTGTCAAACTTGGGCATCTTGAGCTTGCCTTTCAGGCCCGTGCCTTCCAGCTCGAGCTTGCCTTCGGCGGAGGGCGCTTTGAGGTCGATGTCAGGCGCCTGGAGCTCGAGGGAACCTTCCACTGAGGGCAGCTTGACGTCAGGGTCCGAGATGCTGATGTCCGCGGCCTTCAACTCTGCCTGTGGGAGGCTGACATCTGCGTCGAGTTTGGGAGATTTGACAGTGGGCTTGGAGAAGACCACGCTGGGCACCTTGACTTTGGGCATGTGTATTTTCATGCCGCCACCCTCAGCTTTGCCGGCGGCCACCTCCAGGCTGGTTTCGGCCTCGGGGCCCTTCAGGGCGACTTCGCCCTCCTGGCCTTTGGGCAGTGAGACCTCGGCCTTGGGCACGCTGACCTGCGCCTGGGGACCTTTGACTTTGGGCAGCTTGACACTGGGCATCTTGACGTCGGGCATCTTGAATCGGCCTTTCTCACCCTCCGCCGCTACGGCAGCCGTCTCGACAGTCACCTCTACAGTGGGTGCTTGGATATCGACTGCAGGCAGGGTCACGTCGACTTCGGAGGTTCCCGAGGGCACCGACACTTGAGGCTCCTTCAGGCTGACGTCCACCTCGGCGGCCACGGTGCCCTTGGTGTCTCTGCTGCTGGACCAGCCAAAGGAAGGCATGCCGAACTTGGGCATCTTGAACTTGCCGTCCTTGGTCTTGGCAGCCTGCTTGTCTTTAATTTTGGCTTCTCCTTCAAGGCTAAGGCTAGCCTCAGGTGCCTGAAGGTCAACGCTAGCCTGTGGAAGGCTGACATCAACAGAGGGCAGGCTGATGTCCACTTTGGGAGCTTTGATGTCAGCTGTGGGCATCTTGAGGGAAGGCTTCTCCAGAGTCAAGCCGGCACCTTCAGTCTTGGCGCCGGGGATGTCAGATTTGAGGCCCAGGGCGGGGCCCTCTCCTGTGACGGTCACAGTGGCGGATGGGAGGTCGACCTCTGCATTGGGCAGGCTGACTTCGGCTGGGGGCGCCTCAGCCTTGGGGGAGGACACTGAGAATTTGGGCTTGTCAAACTTGGGCATCTTGAGCTTGCCTTTCAGGCCCGTGCCTTCCAGCTCGAGCTTGCCTTCGGCGGAGGGCGCTTTGAGGTCGATGTCAGGTGCTTGGAGCTCGAGGGAACCTTCCACTGAGGGCAGCTTGACGTCAGGGGTCGAGATGCTGACGTCAGGGGCCGAGATGCTGACGTCCGCGGCCTTCAACTCTGCCTGTGGGAGGCTGACATCTGCGTCGAGTTTGGGAGATTTGACAGTGGGCTTGGAGAAGACCACGCTGGGCACCTTGACTTTGGGCATGTGTATTTTCATGCCGCCACCCTCAGCTTTGCCGGCGGCCACCTCCAGGCTGGCTTCGGCCTCGGGGCCCTTCAGGGCAACTTCGCCCTCCTGGCCTTTGGGCAGTGAGACCTCGGCCTTGGGCACGCTGACCTGCGCCTGGGGACCTTTGACTTTGGGCAGCTTGACACTGGGCATCTTGACGTCTGGCATCTTGAATCGGCCTTTCTCACCCTCCGCCCCCACAGCAGTCGTCTCGACAGTCACCTCTACAGCGGGTGCTTGGATATCAGCTGCAGGCAGGGTCACGTCGACTTCGGAGGTTCCCGAGGGCACCGACACTTGAGGCTCCTTCAGGCTGACGTCCACCTCGGCAGCCACGGTGCCCTTGGTGTCTCTGCTGCTGGACCAGCCAAAGGAAGGCATGCCGAACTTGGGCATCTTGAACTTGCCGTCCTTGGTCTTGGTGGCCTCTGGAATTTTGGCTTCTCCTTCAAGGCTAAGGCTAGCCTCAGGTGCCTGAAGGTCAACGCTGGCCTGTGGAAGGCTGACATCGACGGAGGGCAGGCTGATGTCCACTTTGGGAGCTTTGATGTCAGCTTTGGGCATCTTGAGGGAAGGCTTCTCCAGAGTCAAGCCGGCACCTTCAGTCTTGGCGCCGGGGATGTCAGCTTTGAGGCCCAGGGCGGGGCCCTCTCCTGTGACGGTCACAGTGGCGGATGGGAGGTCGACCTCTGCACTGGGCAGGCTGACTTCGGCTGGGGGCGCCTCAGCCTTGGGGGAGGACACCGAGAATTTGGGCTTGTCAAACTTGGGCATCTTGAGCTTGCCTTTCAGGCCCGTGCCTTCCAGCTCGAGCTTGCCTTCGGCAGAGGGCGCTTTGAGGTCGATGTCAGGTGCCTGGAGCTCGAGGGAACCTTCCACTGAGGGCAGCTTGACGTCAGGGGCCGAGATGCTGACGTCAGGGGCCGAGATGCTGACGTCCGCGGCCTTCAACTCTGCCTGTGGGAGGCTGACATCTGCGTCGAGTTTGGGAGATTTGACGGTGGGCTTGGAGAAGACCACGCTGGGCACCTTGACTTTGGGCATGTGTATTTTCATGCCGCCACCCTCAGCTTTGCCGGCGGCCACCTCCAGGCTGGCTTCGGCCTCGGGGCCCTGCAGGGCGACTTCGCCCTCCTGGCCTTTGGGCAGTGAGACCTCGGCCTTGGGCACGCTGACCTGCGCCTGGGGACCTTTGACTTTGGGCAGCTTGACACTGGGCATCTTGACGTCTGGCATCTTGAATCGGCCTTTCTCACCCTCCGCCGCTACAGCAGCCGTCTCGACAGTCACCTCTACAGCGGGTGCTTCGATATCGACTGCAGGCAGGGTCACGTCGACTTCGGAGGTTCCCGAGGGCACCGACACTTGAGGCTCCTTCAGGCTGACGTCCACCTCGGCAGCCACGGTGCCCTTGGTGTCTCTGCTGCTGGACCAGCCAAAGGAAGGCATGCCGAACTTGGGCATCTTGAACTTGCCGTCCTTGGTCTTGGCAGCCTGCTTGTCTGGAATTTTGGCTTCTCCTTCAAGGCTAAGGCTAGCCTCAGGTGCCTGAAGGTCAACACTGGCCTGTGGAAGGCTGACATCGACGGAGGGCAGGCTGATGTCCACTTTGGGAGCTTTGATGTCAGGTTTGGGCATCTTGAGGGAAGGCTTCTCCAGAGTCAAGCCGGCACCTTCAGTCTTGGCGCCGGGGATGTCAGCTTTGAGGCCCAGGGCGGGGCCCTCTCCTGTGACAGTCACAGTGGCGGACGGCAGGTCGACCTCTGCACTGGGCAGGCTGACTTCGGCTGGGGGCGCCTCAGCCTTGGGGGAGGACACCGAGAATTTGGGCTTGTCAAACTTGGGCATCTTGAGCTTGCCTTTCAGGCCCGTGCCTTCCAGCTCGAGCTTGCCTTCGGCGGAGGGCGCTTTGAGGTCGATGTCAGGCACCTGGAGCTCGAGGGAACCTTCCACTGAGGGCAGCTTGACGTCAGGGGCCGAGATGCTGACGTCCGCGGCCTTCAACTCTGCCTGTGGGAGGCTGACATCTGCGTCGAGTTTGGGAGATTTGACGGTGGGCTTGGAGAAGACCACGCTGGGCACCTTGACTTTGGGCATGTGTATTTTCATGCCGCCACCCTCAGCTTTGCCGGCGGCCACCTCCAGGCTGGCTTCGGCCTCGGGGCCCTTCAGGGCGACTTCGCCCTCCTGGCCTTTGGGCAGTGAGACCTCGGCCTTGGGCACGCTGACCTGCGCCTGGGGACCTTTGACTTTGGGCAGCTTGACACTGGGCATCTTGACGTCGGGCATCTTGAATCGGCCTTTCTCACCCTCCGCCGCTACAGCAGCCGTCTCGACAGTCACCTCTACAGCGGGTGCTTGGATATCGACTGCAGGCAGGGTCACGTCGACTTCGGAGGTTCCCGAGGGCACCGCCACTTGAGGCTCCTTCAGGCTGACGTCCACCTCGGCGGCCACGGTGCCCTTGGTGTCTCTGCTGCTGGACCAGCCAAAGGAAGGCATGCCGAACTTGGGCATCTTGAACTTGCCGTCCTTGGTCTTGGTGGCCTCTGGAATTTTGGCTTCTCCTTCAAGGCTAAGGCTAGCCTCAGGTGCCTGAAGGTCAACGCTGGCCTGTGGAAGGCTGACATCGACGGAGGGCAGGCTGATGTCCACTTTGGGAGCTTTGATGTCAGCTTTGGGCATCTTGAGGGAAGGCTTCTCCAGAGTCAAGCCGGCACCTTCAGTCTTGGCGCCGGGGATGTCAGCTTTGAGGCCCAGGGCGGGGCCCTCTCCTGTGACGGTCACAGTGGCGGATGGGAGGTCGACCTCTGCACTGGGCAGGCTGACTTCGGCTGGCGGCGCCTCAGCCTTGGGGGAGGACACCGAGAATTTGGGCTTGTCAAACTTGGGCATCTTGAGCTTGCCTTTCAGGCCCGTGCCTTCCAGCTCGAGCTTGCCTTCGGCGGAGGGCGCTTTGAGGTCGATGTCAGGTGCCTGGAGCTCGAGGGAACCTTCCACTGAGGGCAGCTTGACGTCAGGGGCCGAGATACTGACGTCAGGGGCCGAGATGCTGACGTCCGCGGCCTTCAACTCTGCCTGTGGGAGGCTGACATCTGCGTCGAGTTTGGGAGATTTGACAGTGGGCTTGGAGAAGACCACGCTGGGCACCTTGACTTTGGGCATGTGTATTTTCATGCCGCCACCCTCAGCTTTGCCGGCGGCCACCTCCAGGCTGGCTTCGGCCTCGGGGCCCTTCAGGGCGACTTCGCCCTCCTGGCCTTTGGGCAGTGAGACCTCGACCTTGGGCACGCTGACCTGCGCCTGGGGACCTTTGACTTTGGGCAGCTTGACACTGGGCATCTTGACATCTGGCATCTTGAATCGGCCTTTCTCACCCTCCGCCGCTACGGCAGCCGTCTCGACAGTCACCTCTACAGCGGGTGCTTGGATATCGACTGCAGGCAGGGTCACGTCGACTTCGGAGGTTCCCGAGGGCACCGACACTTGAGGCTCCTTCAGGCTGACGTCCACCTCGGCGGCCACGGTGCCCTTGGTGTCTCTGCTGCTGGACCAGCCAAAGGAAGGCATGCCGAACTTGGGCATCTTGAACTTGCCGTCCTTGGTCTTGGTGGCCTCTGGAATTTTGGCTTCTCCTTCAAGGCTAAGGCTAGCCTCAGGTGCCTGAAGGTCAACGCTGGCCTGTGGAAGGCTGACATCGACGGAGGGCAGGCTGATGTCCACTTTGGGAGCTTTGATGTCAGCTTTGGGCATCTTGAGGGAAGGCTTCTCCAGAGTCAAGCCGGCACCTTCAGTCTTGGCGCCGGGGATGTCAGCTTTGAGGCCCAGGGCGGGGCCCTCTCCTGTGACGGTCACAGTGGCGGATGGGAGGTCGACCTCTGCACTGGGCAGGCTGACTTCGGCTGGGGGCGCCTCAGCCTTGGGGGAGGACACCGAGAATTTGGGCTTGTCAAACTTGGGCATCTTGAGCTTGCCTTTCAGGCCCGTGCCTTCCAGCTCGAGCTTGCCTTCGGCGGAGGGCGCTTTGAGGTCGATGTCAGGCGCCTGGAGCTCGAGGGAACCTTCCACTGAGGGCAGCTTGACGTTAGGGGCCGAGATGCTGACGTCCGCGGCCTTCAACTCTGCCTGTGGGAGGCTGACATCTGCGTCGAGTTTGGGAGATTTGACGGTGGGCTTGGAGAAGACCACGCTGGGCACCTTGACTTTGGGCATGTGTATTTTCATGCTGCCACCCTCAGCTTTGCCGGCGGCCACCTCCAGGCTGGCTTCGGCCTCGGGGCCCTTCAGGGCGACTTCGCCCTCCTGGCCTTTGGGCAGTGAGACCTCGGCCTTGGGCACGCTGACCTGCGCCTGGGGACCTTTGACTTTGGGCAGCTTGACACTGGGCATCTTGACGTCGGGCATCTTGAATCGGCCTTTCTCACCCTCCGCCGCTACGGCAGCCGTCTCGACAGTCACCTCTACAGCGGGTGCTTGGATATCGACTGCAGGCAGGGTCACGTCGACTTCGGAGGTTCCCGAGGGCACCGACACTTGAGGCTCCTTCAGGCTGACGTCCACCTCGGCGGCCACGGTGCCCTTGGTGTCTCTGCTGCTGGACCAGCCAAATGAAGGCATGCCGAACTTGGGCATCTTGAACTTGCCGTCCTTGGTCTTGGCAGCCTGCTTGTCTTTAATTTTGGCTTCTCCTTCAAGGCTAAGGCTAGCCTCAGGTGCCTGAAGGTCAACGCTAGCCTGTGGAAGGCTGACATCAACAGAGGGCAGGCTGATGTCCACTTTGGGAGCTTTGATGTCAGCTTTGGGCATCTTGAGGGAAGGCTTCTCCAGAGTCAAGCCGGCACCTTCAGTCTTGGCGCCGGGGATGTCAGCTTTGAGGCCTAGGGCGGGGCCCTCTCCTGTGACGGTCACAGTGGCGGATGGGAGGTCGACCTCTGCACTGGGCAGGCTGACTTCGGCTGGGGGCGCCTCAGCCTTGGGGGAGGACACTGAGAATTTGGGCTTGTCAAACTTGGGCATCTTGAGCTTGCCTTTCAGGCCCGTGCCTTCCAGCTCGAGCTTGCCTTCGGCGGAGGGCGCTTTGAGGTCGATGTCAGGTGCTTGGAGCTCGAGGGAACCTTCCACTGAGGGCAGCTTGACGTCAGGGGTCGAGATGCTGACGTCAGGGGCCGAGATGCTGACGTCCGCGGCCTTCAACTCTGCCTGTGGGAGGCTGACATCTGCGTCGAGTTTGGGAGATTTGACAGTGGGCTTGGAGAAGACCACGCTGGGCACCTTGACTTTGGGCATGTGTATTTTCATGCCGCCACCCTCAGCTTTGCCGGCGGCCACCTCCAGGCTGGCTTCGGCCTCGGGGCCCTTCAGGGCGACTTCGCCCTCCTGGCCTTTGGGCAGTGAGACCTCGGCCTTGGGCACGCTGACCTGCGCCTGGGGACCTTTGACTTTGGGCAGCTTGACACTGGGCATCTTGACGTCTGGCATCTTGAATCGGCCTTTCTCACCCTCCGCCGCTACGGCAGCCGTCTCGACAGTCACCTCTACAGCGGGTGCTTGGATATCGACTGCAGGCAGGGTCACGTCGACTTCGGAGGTTCCCGAGGGCACCGACACTTGAGGCTCCTTCAGGCTGACGTCCACCTCGGCGGCCACGGTGCCCTTGGTGTCTCTGCTGCTGGACCAGCCAAAGGAAGGCATGCCGAACTTGGGTATCTTGAACTTGCCGTCCTTGGTCTTGGTGGCCTCTGGAATTTTGGCTTCTCCTTCAAGGCTAAGGCTAGCCTCAGGTGCCTGAAGGTCAACGCTGGCCTGTGGAAGGCTGACATCGACGGAGGGCAGGCTGATGTCCACTTTGGGAGCTTTGATGTCAGCTTTGGGCATCTTGAGGGAAGGCTTCTCCAGAGTCAAGCCGGCACCTTCAGTCTTGGCGCCGGGGATGTCAGCTTTGAGGCCCAGGGCGGGGCCCTCTCCTGTGACGGTCACAGTGGCGGATGGGAGGTCGACCTCTGCACTGGGCAGGCTGACTTCGGCTGGGGGCGCCTCAGCCTTGGGGGAGGACACCGAGAATTTGGGCTTGTCAAACTTGGGCATCTTGAGCTTGCCTTTCAGGCCCGTGCCTTCCAGCTCGAGCTTGCCTTCGGCGGAGGGCGCTTTGAGGTCGATGTCAGGCGCCTGGAGCTCGAGGGAACCTTCCACTGAGGGCAGCTTGACGTTAGGGGCCGAGATGCTGACGTCCGCGGCCTTCAACTCTGCCTGTGGGAGGCTGACATCTGCGTCGAGTTTGGGAGATTTGACGGTGGGCTTGGAGAAGACCACGCTGGGCACCTTGACTTTGGGCATGTGTATTTTCATGCTGCCACCCTCAGCTTTGCCGGCGGCCACCTCCAGGCTGGCTTCGGCCTCGGGGCCCTTCAGGGCGACTTCGCCCTCCTGGCCTTTGGGCAGTGAGACCTCGGCCTTGGGCACGCTGACCTGCGCCTGGGGACCTTTGACTTTGGGCAGCTTGACACTGGGCATCTTGACGTCGGGCATCTTGAATCGGCCTTTCTCACCCTCCGCCGCTACGGCAGCCGTCTCGACAGTCACCTCTACAGCGGGTGCTTGGATATCGACTGCAGGCAGGGTCACGTCGACTTCGGAGGTTCCCGAGGGCACCGACACTTGAGGCTCCTTCAGGCTGACGTCCACCTCGGCGGCCACGGTGCCCTTGGTGTCTCTGCTGCTGGACCAGCCAAATGAAGGCATGCCGAACTTGGGCATCTTGAACTTGCCGTCCTTGGTCTTGGCAGCCTGCTTGTCTTTAATTTTGGCTTCTCCTTCAAGGCTAAGGCTAGCCTCAGGTGCCTGAAGGTCAACGCTAGCCTGTGGAAGGCTGACATCAACAGAGGGCAGGCTGATGTCCACTTTGGGAGCTTTGATGTCAGCTTTGGGCATCTTGAGGGAAGGCTTCTCCAGAGTCAAGCCGGCACCTTCAGTCTTGGCGCCGGGGATGTCAGCTTTGAGGCCTAGGGCGGGGCCCTCTCCTGTGACGGTCACAGTGGCGGATGGGAGGTCGACCTCTGCACTGGGCAGGCTGACTTCGGCTGGGGGCGCCTCAGCCTTGGGGGAGGACACTGAGAATTTGGGCTTGTCAAACTTGGGCATCTTGAGCTTGCCTTTCAGGCCCGTGCCTTCCAGCTCGAGCTTGCCTTCGGCGGAGGGCGCTTTGAGGTCGATGTCAGGTGCTTGGAGCTCGAGGGAACCTTCCACTGAGGGCAGCTTGACGTCAGGGGTCGAGATGCTGACGTCAGGGGCCGAGATGCTGACGTCCGCGGCCTTCAACTCTGCCTGTGGGAGGCTGACATCTGCGTCGAGTTTGGGAGATTTGACAGTGGGCTTGGAGAAGACCACGCTGGGCACCTTGACTTTGGGCATGTGTATTTTCATGCCGCCACCCTCAGCTTTGCCGGCGGCCACCTCCAGGCTGGCTTCGGCCTCGGGGCCCTTCAGGGCGACTTCGCCCTCCTGGCCTTTGGGCAGTGAGACCTCGGCCTTGGGCACGCTGACCTGCGCCTGGGGACCTTTGACTTTGGGCAGCTTGACACTGGGCATCTTGACGTCTGGCATCTTGAATCGGCCTTTCTCACCCTCCGCCGCTACGGCAGCCGTCTCGACAGTCACCTCTACAGCGGGTGCTTGGATATCGACTGCAGGCAGGGTCACGTCGACTTCGGAGGTTCCCGAGGGCACCGACACTTGAGGCTCCTTCAGGCTGACGTCCACCTCGGCGGCCACGGTGCCCTTGGTGTCTCTGCTGCTGGACCAGCCAAAGGAAGGCATGCCGAACTTGGGTATCTTGAACTTGCCGTCCTTGGTCTTGGTGGCCTCTGGAATTTTGGCTTCTCCTTCAAGGCTAAGGCTAGCCTCAGGTGCCTGAAGGTCAACGCTGGCCTGTGGAAGGCTGACATCGACGGAGGGCAGGCTGATGTCCACTTTGGGAGCTTTGATGTCAGCTTTGGGCATCTTGAGGGAAGGCTTCTCCAGAGTCAAGCCGGCACCTTCAGTCTTGGCGCCGGGGATGTCAGCTTTGAGGCCCAGGGCGGGGCCCTCTCCTGTGATGGTCACAGTGGCGGATGGGAGGTCGACCTCTGCACTGGGCAGGCTGACTTCGGCTGGGGGCGCCTCAGCCTTGGGGGAGGACACCGAGAATTTGGGCTTGTCAAACTTGGGCATCTTGAGCTTGCCTTTCAGGCCCGTGCCTTCCAGCTCGAGCTTGCCTTCGGCGGAGGGCGCTTTGAGGTCGATGTCAGGCGCCTGGAGCTCGAGGGAACCTTCCACTGAGGGCAGCTTGACGTTAGGGGCCGAGATGCTGACGTCCGCGGCCTTCAACTCTGCCTGTGGGAGGCTGACATCTGCGTCGAGTTTGGGAGATTTGACGGTGGGCTTGGAGAAGACCACGCTGGGCACCTTGACTTTGGGCATGTGTATTTTCATGCCGCCACCCTCAGCTTTGCCGGCGGCCACCTCCAGGCTGGCTTCGGCCTCGGGGCCCTTCAGGGCGACTTCGCCCTCCTGGCCTTTGGGCAGTGAGACCTCGGCCTTGGGCACGCTGACCTGCGCCTGGGGACCTTTGACTTTGGGCAGCTTGACACTGGGCATCTTGACGTCGGGCATCTTGAATCGGCCTTTCTCACCCTCCGCCGCTACGGCAGCCGTCTCGACAGTCACCTCTACAGCGGGTGCTTGGATATCGACTGCAGGCAGGGTCACGTCGACTTCGGAGGTTCCCGAGGGCACCGACACTTGAGACTCCTTCAGGCTGACATCCACCTCGGCGGCCACGGTGCCCTTGGTGTCTCTGCTGCTGGACCAGCCAAAGGAAGGCATGCCGAACTTGGGCATCTTGAACTTGCCGTCCTTGGTCTTGGTGGCCTCTGGAATTTTGGCTTCTCCTTCAAGGCTAAGGCTAGCCTCAGGTGCCTGAAGGTCAACGCTGGCCTGTGGAAGGCTGACATCGACGGAGGGCAGGCTGATGTCCACTTTGGGAGCTGTAATATGAGATGGTGTAATTTCTGTTATGTCATGTTTGGATTTTATGGTGAATTCTCTCTTTTCTATTTCATTTTCCGGTTTTGAAATCCATGTGTTTTCTTCTGTGCCTTTAGCATTCATTTTCATTTGGGAGCATTTTATTTTTGTTTTTTTCGGACTAGGCAT
This sequence comes from Sturnus vulgaris, assembly GCF_052056855.1. NCBI lineage: Eukaryota > Metazoa > Chordata > Aves > Passeriformes > Sturnidae > Sturnus > Sturnus vulgaris. Next base: position 40,332,681 of record NC_142248.1, read on the forward strand.
CTGTTGTGTTGTCTTTTGTTTTATGCCTTTTTCATCCTCTTTTCCTATAGATATTCCTGTTTCTATCTGTGCTCGTGGTACCATGATTTCTCCTGTTGTTCCACTTATCTGAATTCCTTCTGCATTTTCTTGGGTTTCCAGTTTTATTTCTCTTTCATTTATCTGTGCTTCAGTTATGGCTGTTTCTTCCTTATTAGTCGACCAGGTAAATGTAGGGAATTTTAACTTCGGTAGTCTGAATTTGCTTTCTTTCCCCTCTGTATCTTTTTCTCCTGTCTTCATCCCAATTTCTATGTTTAAGGCTTTGTCATTTGTGGGCATGCCATCTTCCTCTATCCCTTCCTTTTTTACCCTTTCTTCTGTGTCCTCTTTTCTTTCATCTCTTGATATTTTCATGTCAGTTTTTGGTGCTTTGGCCTCTTTGAATGATGGAATTTGTATTTTCCAAGTAGACACTTCTGATTCTCCATCCAGCATAAGAGTTTTCACATTGAATTTCATGCTGTCCTGTGAAGTCATATCAGCCGTTTTTTCTGGTTCTGACTGTGGAACGTCGCTTCCCTGTTTGGTGGTGTCAGTCTCTGTCTCTTTTCTTTTGGGCATTGAAATTCCATAGTTTATTTTCTGAATATTTAGGATTTGTTTGTCTTCTTCTGTTTGTTTGTCTCCTCTTTTCAGTGTGTCAGATGTCTGTAATTCAGCTTTAGCAGTGACTATTTCTAGGCCTTTTACCTGCACAGGTTCTTTAGCTGTGTGACCCATCAAGTCTATGTTAATTCCACTTTCTCTGTCTTTTTTATCTGCTGCTCCTTTCTGTTTCTTTTTTCGGGATTTTGATGAGGCTTGTGGTGATTTTTTAGTTGGGCTTACTTTCAGATCAGCTGTTTCTAAACTGGGCTTTGGTATCTCTATTTTTATGTCTGGTACTTCAGGTACACTGAATTCTGATGTTGCTTCCTTGTCTTTTTCTTTTTTAATGCTTATTTCAACTTCAGGGCATTGTTTTACATGAGATGGAATGCCATTTTTCATCTCTTTTAAGTCTTTTGTTAAAGTTTCATGTCCCTCACCTGTTTTCATTTCATAAGCAGGAGATGTGGTATATTCAACTGTTAGGATTTCAGGATTTTCCAGGCTTATATCATCTTTATGCATTTTTTCTCTTTCAGTGATCAGTGTAGTTTTTATTTCTTTTTTTTGCTTCTCTTGTGGTTCTGCTTTGGACCTGTGCATTCTGAATCCAATGCTAGGGAACTTCAGCTTCCTTTGGCTTCCTTTTTTCTCTTTGGTATGGACCTCTTGTGGATATTGAGACTCCGTGTCCGTGCTTGTAGGGGAAATATCCTGTATAGCAGGCTCATATGCATCTGATGTACTATGAGATCTTCTGTGCCTCAGTATCTTTTTATTTTTGATTGATTGAAATTTCGGCCATGATAATCTATCTTTTTTAGGTCTCTTACTTCTTCCTATCCTTTGGCTTACAATTAATGTTTCCCTGTCTTCTTCTGAAATGGCTTTTCCTGAAGCATGCAGTGCTTCTTCAGGAATGCTGTCACTGAGCTCTTTTTCCTAAAAGAACAAAGAGTAGTCAGAAGATTAGAAATAACCTGAATATAGGTGCAACAGAAAATAGAAAACATAAGATAAAATATGTAGAAGAATGTTCTTTTTATTACCAGTATCTACTTGTTATATGAGAAAATTACTGAAGATTATTAAAATAGCAATGTCAGGCAGAAATTACATAAAACAAATGGACTGTAATATATGGATTTCTGAAGATTTTCATTCCTTGCAAAACATTAAACAGAAGTTCCTATATGTATCTATGCATATATGTCTGTACAAATATATAGTATTTATGTATATGAAGATAACATAATCTTTAATTTGATGGAAACCTATGAAGAGATCATATATCTATCAAAATATCAGAAAATCTTACAGAGGAGCTTTGGATAAAAATATTTACTGATATTTTACATTTTTGAACATACTGAATATAGGTATTACAGAGATTACCCAAGTCTCTTCCATCAGTGGACAACAAACAATTAAAAAATGCTGACTCACTAAAGAATATTTTTACACCCTAAAACAATATTATGGATTTATGTAAAAGCTATAGTCTTACTCAAGGTATTTTAAAAGCTGCAAATATTGTGTGGGATTTAAAAAAAATCATGAATATTCATGATAGTAACTTTAAACATATGCCTAAGTCTTAAGAAGACACAAGTGTGTTTTCTGATCTATTTCCACACAGCACATTACTATATTACGTTACCCAAACTTCTTAAACTAATCCAACATCTACCTGGCCTATCCTTTCCTTTTTGTGCTGGGCTGTAGAGTGTTCTGGATCTTCTTGCACAGCAATTTTTCTTTTGAGGCTGAACTGGACTCTGTATGGCTCGGAATACTGGAGAATCTTCAGTGCATCTTCATATTTGATATTATCAAAAAATATTGTAGCACTTAGAAGCTGATCACCTGCAAGTGGAATAATACATAATTTTACTTTGTGTTTTCTGATAGTTTTTCCAGTTTTTTTTTCATTTGAGTTTTGTATATACTACTTTCTATGTGGCTTTTTCACTGCTACAGTGAAAACTGATTTTTTTATGGTATATAAAAAAAATCGCATTTCATTATTGTTCAAGCAAGTGGTCTTAGAAATTATTAATATGGACAGGTTAAGCTCACAGATTACATTAGTTGGTTTGAAATCTACTATTTCTGATACTTAAAGAGATGGCAGATCACACAGCTACAAATCTCATTATTTAAATATATAGAATAAAATATTTAAAAAAATTAGACCGTACCTTCTCTAAGACTAAATATTTTTGAAGCAGGAGATTCCTTAAGTACTCTTTTAATAAATATTCCTTCATTTCCTCCACCTTTCACACTAAAACCACTAGCACCAGCTTCCACTTCTGTTTTCAGGGTCACTTCCATTGTCTCCTAGAGAGAGAAAAAGATATGAATTTATCATTTTTCTTCATTTGTATTAAAGGGTTCTAAGTTGTTCTGCAAGAAAAACTTCAGTCTCCTCAGGTATATTTTCAATAGCTCAAGAGAAATTATCCAAAATAGAGAATATACTTAGTGTGGGTTTGATTCTGTTTTAAATTAGAAATTAAACATTTGTGTTAGAGTTATGCTGGACCAAGGTCATAGGGAAAATAGGTTATAATTTGAAAATGTGAAGCATATGGAAACTTTTAGAGCTGAAAGATTGTATTTTCTGTGAAGATGTTAACCACTCAAATTAAAGTCAGTGGGCCAGAAACGTCAGACTAAGAGCTAAAGCTGTACTGCACTCAAATCAGAGAAGTCTAAAGAAAGAATTCTAAAAACAACTATGGAAGAACCACAAATAGGACCAATAAATGTTTATGCCCATGCCACAACTCGGCCATTCATGAAGTTCCTGGTCAAAGCAAGTCCAAAGTGATTCTGTGCCCATTTGTCCTTCCTTTTGTCCACCCATTCATGTCTGTGTGTTATAACACACTTTACAATAGTACAATTTACAATTTAAGCTCCTACCTAAAACTACAGAAGTGCTTTTAGACTGACCTGTGGATGACTCTGTTTTGATTTGTCTGTAGAATGTTTTTTGTTTTCTTCTTGAAGCTGAAAAATAATTTTAAATTATTTCATGTTCAGAAGCCACAGTATTCTTAAATACAACGAAAGTCAGTTACAATTCCTGCTTTAGAGTAAGAAATGAGGCTGACTTTAATGGCAACAGAGCAAAATCAGGATCAAGTGCAATGTACTATAACTATACTAATCCCAGTAGTAAATTAGATGCTAAGGCCTCCTTTCATTGTATCAAAATTTGCATTAAATCAGAGACCATTGTACCAAAATTTGCATTTGGTCAGAGACCAAATGTCTTAAGATATTGGGAGCTTTTCCATGTCCTAATGTAGTAAATTGTTCATATTTCAATTTTGTAAACATATCTTTTTTTTCAATTTATTCAACTCCAGCATGAATTTTAAACTGTTGCCTACTTAACATAGCTGTACTAATTAAATCTCTAACTTTCAATAACCAAGAGGGTCAGGTAATTTTGAAATACTTATTAATTAGATTCAAGCCAAGTATATATTCTAACATGAAAACCACTATAATTTCTTTAGGCTCTCTGCCTTATGTCCCTTACAGAATTAAGTCAAATGCATTTTCTTGCCAAGAGACAAGAACATGGTCAGCAAGTACATCACAAAATAAATCCATCAATGAACATAGATGCAATTTTGGTGGGGACAGGAAGACAATATGGCTGCAACAATGTCCCATTCTATGACATGTGACTGTCTGCTACTTGTGGGAGCTAAAGCGTCTTGAATCAACTTGATAAAGCCATGCCTGCATGAAAATTCAGTATCTTGCCTTTAAATAGTCTTCTTCTACAGGATACTCATAAACTGGAGAGGATCCTTGTGGCCTTGGACGAATGTCTTCTACTGCCACTTCATTAACCTGTGGAAAAGACATGAGCAGTGGTAAAGGAACAACCACAATTAAACAGTGACTCATTTTTAGGAGTGTTTCTCTAGTTATCCATAGTGTCCTTCTGAGTAAAAATCTTTCATTAGTGATGGTGGATAAAAAATAACCAGTAACTCTTTTTTCAGGTCAAGAAGAAATACAGTTCTCATGTTAAAGCATTCAAAACCACAAGGGACAGAGTTCTGAGAGACAAAAAACAGTGGTAAGCTTATTTTCTTTATGTATTGTATGTATCTACAGACTGAATAGACTGAAAACAGACAGATCAATAAGTAATAATTGAAAAAGTAAAAAAAAAAATCCCTTCCCTGCTCTATTTGCACACCTAAACTTCGCATCCAATAGCTTCAAACATTATTGCCGTCTATAGGCAAACAAACCATGGAAAAGTCCCAGTAGGAATTTCTGCTGACAAGCACTTGGCTTTTTTCCTTCTCTAGTCAGACAATAGGGAACCTAAATTGTCTAAATCCTTAAAGAAAAGTTACTGTAGCTAACAGCCATGCAATAGTTTGCTAAGTCTTGGTAGTAAACTTATGCCAGTGAACCATAGCAAAGAGCAGATGCCTTTACACTGAAACATCTTTCTGGTTTTTGAGCTGGCAGGACAATCCCAAGCTAAAATACATTTTTAATGGGGAGGAAAATCACCAGCAAGACCCAGCTATAAACAAAATATTTAAGATCCCATTTTGCCAAACTGTCATCACAGAAAAATTCAACTCTAAAAAACTCACAGAATCTTCATCCTCTGCATCTGCAACAGCATCAGCATCTCCTGGGGGCTCAGGCGGTCTCAGCTGTCGTCCAGAACCTGAAAGCAGCACACAGGCTGTTGGTGCCTGCACAATCCACACAGAGCACAGAGCAGTCAGCTAGCAAGCTGACACCCTCTGGAGCAGCATGGCAAGGGATGTGCACAGTAAAGGCCACTGGAAAGGCCTACCTTAATTTAGATTCCTACCATCACAGAATAGTTTGGGTTGGAAGGGACCTTAAAGATCACCTAGTTCTTCCTACTAGCCATGGGCAGGGGTTATAATCTGGCTTACTTCTAGTTCCACATTTTCTCCAATCTGGGGATTTTTCTCCTTCACAAAAGCCTTTAAGATTTGGATATTTCTATATCTTTGGAAGGAGAAAAGCAGTGACCATCTGCTGACCCTTGTCTCCTGCACCAGCCTCTACATTTCCAAAGGGACTGAGTGTAGCCCACAATGAAGGCTTGGAGGGGTTGGAGACCAGAAGAAGGGAAGGAGAGGTGTACAGAGGGAATCTGAAGTGTTTTTTCCCTAAGTTGTTTTATTCTTTAAAATATCAGAATCAGTAAATAACAGTTTGTTAATTCACAATAAATTAAATTGATTGAAATTCCCCATATTGAAACTCTTCCTTGCTTCTGACAAAGGTCTTAAGAACAGGAGAGTGAACATCATGAACCCTGACAGTCATAAAGAGTCCGCTTTCTTAGTTTTTAAAAGTATTGAGGGTGGACAGAGACGAGGTGAAGGAGATGGGCTGTCTGAAAGTATGATTCTCTTGAAATGCTTTAAATTGGGCACCAAAGAATACAAACAGCATGAATTAGAACATGTTTTCAGAGATCCAGGCTTAGCCAGTAGAGGACAGTGTGGCTGAACTACATATTCCCTAATGCACCAGCTATTCACACACGTGCCCAAGTCCTTGTCCCAATAACTATGTCTCTTTCCTGTCTCCAGGCTTGTTTTTTCCAAGCCATCAGGCTGTCTAGCTCCCCAACACTCAGTTCTGAAACTGCCATTACTATACATAGTTTTGGCTCTCCTAAACAGATCCTCTGGCTTAAAAATATGCTCAAAAACTTGAGAAAACAACTGACAAGAAGAACTGTGCAACTCATTGTCTGTTTTAAATGGAGAATCCTTGGGCTGGAACACAAGATTTCTGGACATTACACACTGTGTGTGCAGACAAGATGGCACAACTTAGTCATGTCTGCAATCTCTGACTTACACATGTTGCCAAGCCCTTGTTAAAGCGGCTGGGATTTTGTTGATCACTCCTCACAATTTTCTGATCTCCTAAGTTCACTTTTTCCTTGATTTTTTGAAGATAAAATTATATAGTACAGGTAAAGTTTTGAAAGAGTTATGCCCCAGTGATCAGTGATGGACCACTTTGTTAAGATGAATGGAAATAATGTGCTTCCAGTGGCAATATCCCACAACAGTCTGTGGGTCAAGCTTACAAACTTGATAAAATAGAAGGCAATCCACATTAGCCATATGTACAGCATCATAATCAGCTCTCCTGCAGTATTCCAGCTCCAGAGAATTAGGATCAACTCAGATCACATCAAGGCTACCAGACCATTCCTCCTTTAGCCCTCACAGCACTTGTCCTGACACCTACAATGGACAATTCCAGTAAATTCTAGAAAATTGTCTTAATGCACATTTTAACTCAGATTAAAGATCTGCTTGAAATTTAGCTTTTTTTTTTTTCAAAAGCTCATTTGCAAAAGCATCTGCAGTTTTCAGAAGCTCAAGAAAACTGAAAAATTCGTATAACCTTGCTAAATAATTTAGACATGGATTTCTGAACCTAATTTTAAGCATTTCTGCTTGAAAATTCTGGAATCCATTCATGAAGCACTTCACCAAATGTATTTTAATAAGCATCATATGAGGAGAAGAGCTGCAGGATTGATGCTTGATTGTTTAATTTGCCTAGTGCTTCTAGAGATTCAAGTGCCAGCAATAAATTTTATGGCTGTTACTAAAATTCCAAGAAATAGTAAGGACTTAGTCTTGTGGCATTGCCATATTTTTCACTTGGGAGAATCCCACCCACAAGCCCTGCAGTCCAGCAGAATGACTTAACAGAAAATTGCTTGGATTGCTGGAGTGTTTGCTCTTCAGTGCAGCATTTCAACGTTAACTACGGCATTGATCCCTGGTGGCTGCCAATAATTTTGCTACTGGAAAACAAAGAGGAAAGAATCATCTGCAAGACTTCTCAGGCTGGTTCACTGCAGTTTCTCTTGTTTTTCTCTGATGTAACTTCAGTGACACTTTAGTTGTCTGGAACTGAAGCAATGCAAGTACTAAATACTCTCCTAAACTGTGATAGCAGTGCCTTTTCCTTAAAAAAAATCAACCAACAGATTACTGTCCCCAGGGCTAACAGAGACATGGGTGAGACTGCATGGAGGGGCAGCAGGAACACAGGTGACCTTCCTTCCCCCTAAGCTTCACATTGAGGCTTTTACATCCACCCTGATTTCCCCAAACTCTGCCTAGCTGCCCCTCTGTGATAGTTAATCCATGTCATTGTTATGCCCTTGATTCCTACTGTAGACTAAGATTTGCTTCTGAATATTTCCTGATTCAGAATACTTTCAAACAAAATCTATAAAAGAGAGGCATTACAGTACATTTTCCGCAAAGCCTTCTTTCTGAGTAGAAAAGCCTGTGCCAAAAACCTATGATTTATATGCATGTCATTCTCATGCCCTGAAGAGTAGCAATGCCAACATTTTATAGATTTTAACTTTTTTTTATGGACCCTGGACAATCAATGCTTTGTTCAAAATGTTTTCATAAACAAGATGGAATTTACATCAGTGACTACTTCTAATAGCCACTGGACTGACTTCAGAACAAGGGAATTTTTTGAAAGTTAGCAGTAGGAGTTATATAGTCTGGATCATTTTCATATCATATGACTGAAATGTGTATCTTCTCTTTGAAATGCAATTACTCAAAAATTATTTTATCTTTAGCCTAGCAACCCAGATGGACCGTTTGGGGAAAACCAGGAGGAAAAAATAAAAACAGGTTATTTTTTTAGTGTTAACATTCAGTGGGCAACAGTCTCCAAAATCACATTTGATACACTATATGAATTCCAAGTATGACAGTGTCATTGAATTTAAATCAAATGTGTTTTTATGTGTTGTATAAAGAGAAAACCTAGTTTTAATTGGAACACTGGCATATAAAATTTCTGTGATCTGTATACTTTAAAGTAAAATAAAATAGTACATGAAAATACCAGAGATATTAATAAAAGAAACAATAATATCTTTTGCTGATCATTCTAGCTTCTCTGCTTCCAGACTATAGCCGTTTCTCTGCAATTCTTTTTGGTTTTTAAAATTTTGTAATAAATTTATATTTGCATATGAATAGTGAACTTAAGTAATCTGCTCTTATCTTTAGGCATATTACTTTTCCTTGCATCAACTTCAATGTTACTTCAACAAATAGTTTCTCTTAACAGACAGAAACCTGATCCATGATAAATATCTGTTCACAGGTGAAAAGTTTTATGCTCTGCTCACTCACTTATTGTTATTTAAAGTCACAACCTGTGCCTTTTCTTTATGTGGATTTTGGCATTTGCTAGTTAGCATTTCTAAGCTGTGACAAGAAACTAACAGTCCTGTTTGTGCAGTGTTGTGGAAATAACTGAGTCCATAGCCAGTTAGAAAACTTGTGCCTTGACCTGCAGGCAAGGCTGGGACATCTTTAGATCAGGTCTTTTCTGACATTGCAAAGCATACTCTGGACACATAGCCTTATTTGTGCCATTAATAAGGAGAAAGAGGAATAAATAATTGCAAGACAAACAACAGCCATAATAATTTAATGTCATTGTCATTGTTGGCACTGTGTTTGACCCACTAAAGAATTCATACATGTAGGTCAGCAATTTTGATGGTGCTCCCTCATGGGCTTATGTCTTCTTGTAAACAAAGATGTGCATGGCTGCTGTCATGGACAGCTTCAGCTGGCTCCTGTACCAGACCTCTCCTCCTGCAGCCATCAGTCCCTGCAGCTGCAGGTCTGTCTGTCCCTCTGCCCTCAGCACCCAGTCATGGGGCTGTTATTCCTCATGCATAAATGGCTGGTAACTGCTAATGCGTTTCTCCAGAATGTCTTTTGTTTTTAAAACCACATCCCTCTCTCCAGATGGATGGTGTGCCTGACCTCCCCCCTCCCCTCACCAGCTTATTCTCCCTCTCTTGCAGGTATCACAATTTCTGGGATTCCTTTTCCTCCCTCAGAGCTCTCACCGCCGCCTGAGCAGCACTGCTGTGGAGTCCCCCAGCCCCTTCTGATTCACTTCTTAGAGTTGAAATAGGGAATACTTCGAATAGTTAGAATATTTTAAATCGTGGGTCCCAGCTTAGGAAAGCACTTGGTAACAGGAACACTATGCACATGCCTGACATTCATCTTGGCCTCTCAAGAGCACTTTTTCAGATAGGTGAGTTCACCTGACTTCCAAGCAAGCAATGCTGGAGGGAAGTGATCCTGCAAGCATCACCTGCAAAGATAAGAATCTGAAAGTGTCTGCAAATAAACCTTGTTATGCGTGTGCTGTGCTCCTGAAGGAAGCTGCCGTGAGGTTTAAACCATGGTTTAGAGCACAGGCTCTCGCACAGTCTCAAGACTTGAGTCTCAAGACTCGAGAAGGTTTGTGGCATTTCCAGTAAACAGCTCCAGTGATGCTGGGGAAAACCATCAGCAAAAAAGCGCAAGAGGTTCATCTTCTACAGAGATTTCCTAGTGCATTCCAGAGACCTGGATTCATTCCATTGTCCTGCAAGATCCCAGGGACTGAGTTACGACAACTGCAGGGCAGGGCTGTGGGGCACGGCCGGAGCGCAGCAGGAATGCTGCGGCTGTCACTCCATCTGGGCAGGATGTGTGGCCATGGGGACATTCGGGCACTCTGTCACGGACACGCTGCCTCTCCCCCCCTCCATGGCAGGAATGTCATGTCACTTCACTTGAACCGCTGCCAGCGAGACAGCGGGGGCACGCAGCAGCTCCACCTAGAAGAACCAGCTTGTCAGCTCTGAGCAGAACAGTGCTCAGAGAGGAACAAGCAGCCTTCCTTCCTCAGAAAAGGTGTTACAGTGAGCATCAGCATCGCCCCTTTAGTGTCTCCCCTCTGCTCTGTGCTGGGAAAGGGACCCTCTCCACCAAGCCCTGAAATTTCTGTGGGATGAAGACAAAGCACTGCTCTGTGGAATGAAGATAAAGATTTTGCTGCTGAAGGAGTTTAACAGGCCTTATTATCAGTGGGATGCTATCAGAACCAGCTGGGCCAGTGTTCAAGCTACACTCCTGCCTTTGTTTTGCACTGCTTTGGCAATGCCCCTTGGCTGCACTCTGTCCCTGGGCTGCATACTTGTGCTGTGATGAATGTAGCTCAGACCTGGGAGCCGAAAGCAGGGGCTTGGAGCACGGTCGTGCTAAAGGAGCAGTTACTCCCAAATAACCAACGTGTGTGAATAGTTTCCTTCCATTCAAGGCATGAACAAGATGTTTTGATTCATTGCCTTGGTATGTTAAGCTGCCCTTGTTGGCTGTTAGAGTACTTCATTAAAAGCCTTCAAATCATTTCATCTCAAAACCCTTTGAAGACATTATATATGTGTGAGTTACAATCATGAGTCTCCTTGCCCAGCCAGAGGACTATCCATGAAGTTAACACTTATTTTTATCAAAAGGAACAGTACTCTGCTCTGCAAAGTACATCCAAGCAGGGAAATGTCTCGGGAATTAGGGTTCCATACTGAGCTCTATAGGATTTTATAGAGCATTTTCTACATGTTCATTAATATCAGGAAAGATGTGTAAGAGCACTGGCAACTAAGAACTGATAAAAGCACTACCATAAAAACAGAAACTAACAGCCCCCAAATGAAGAGTGAATGGCTTTCCCATGAGTGTGTGTTTATTGATAAGCTCTGCCCACAGATTTAAAAGTATTAAAAGCATTCCTGCTCACTTCACAATAGGAGCAAAACCTTTAGGAAGGCTGATTAGAAAAAAGTTCTTGATTCTTACAGTGGTCCACCTGTCCTCTGATGGTAAAGATAAACTTAATAGAAATCATAGAACAATTCAGAGCATGAAAATAAATCACTCTGGTGGGGCTCTGTACAGACTTTCTCAGCTTGAGTCATATTTTAACATGAAAAGCACAGGGGACTTTTTTTTTTTGCAATTGTCAAACTGAAATTTCCCAGATCCTGACTTAATGACTTTCATTTAGCTATCATCATTTATAGGTTACTTGGCTATATAGGAAATGTAGTTTGGCCAGATCCACATAACTCTTCTGCTACAAGGATAACATATTAACTTAAGTATTTCATTAGTCTGATATTTCACCTCTTACTGAAAAAGAATAATGTTTCCTAGGAGTAACAGAGAGTTTGAAAATAGGCTCTTAACCAAACTTTACTGCAAGGACATGAATAGAGCGATGTCCAAAAGTGAACAGCAAAAGCAGACAGCAGTGGTTAATAGCTGTATTTGGCTGTCCTGGTCCATCCCTCCTCTTCCTAGCTAAAACACAGATCCAAGTGGCAGAGTGAAAAAGGTAGTTGGAGAAATACTCATGGTACCCAGCAGACAAGCAGAGGTTTGGTGCTGTTTCCCCTAGGTCATGGCCTGTCTCAGAAGCACAAGTTTTGTATCATCTCTAGTTTTAGTCTATTTGCATGCCCTGTGTCTCTGTCCTGCATGTCTTAGGCAGGAATTTTCCTCTCTCAGGTTTTATGTGACAGAATGGGTTTCCAGTCTGTGCTTTACTTCCTGCATGAATTTTTACAGTGTTTTCTTGCATAGTATTGTGATAATGTAGTGAATCGGGATCCTCTCTGATAATTATAATTTCCAGGTTTGCAGGGCTTGTTCTCACAAAGATGATAGCAGAAGGGAATTACTTTTTAGCAATTGTTGCTATGTGTGCCGAAACTCCTGATCTGAACCAAAATTGCTTACCACCCTTTTGGACAGAAAATGAGTTAGCAATTCATAGCCAAATAAAGCAATAAAAACTGGTCTAATCCACACTGATCCTCAAGAGTTTTATCTCCTGTGACTCTCAACAGTTTTGTCCCTTGGGATATACTGGTTTTACTTGAAATTGATTCTCTACCGTCCTGTAAACAGTTATATGGATACCCAAATAAAATTTCCTGGAGTGTCACTGACCATCTGGATGATCTGAGTTTTAAGAAGAGCTTCAGGTACATGTTGCAAATTAAGAGCTCTCACTTGCCTACTAGCTTCATAAACCCTAGTGGGAACTACTCTGCAGCTATTTGGTTATCTAATATATTGATTAGACATCTTGCAGTATTCTACCCTCTGAAAGAAATCCCTTCACCTATACAATAAACTGGATTTGGGAAGGGAATGCAGAGCACATCTGCCTTCTTCTCAGAGCAAGGAGTGATTCCTGCTGCCTTCCCTGTTAGATAGCTGAGAACTCAACTCTTACCATGACTCACCTAAAAGCATGGGCAGGTGGGTGCCTATGGCAGATAAGGCCCATAAAGATCACAAAAATTAACTTTGCTACATTCCTTCTCCTCTCTAATTCACCCTTCCAAGAATTCAGACTTCTACCAGAGCAGATTGCCTGTTCCATTGCCAAAGCACAGCCCTGCTCAGATTTATAAATGAATCAAATGAATGCATTTATGGAAAATGATCTCTCTGCCTGCGTAGGCTTGATTGGCAGCCCCAGAGACTCAATTTCTCTGGCCACAGAGTCAGTATTTCTAAAGAAAAAGTGTTTGTAACCCCAAGCTGTCTCTTAAGGTAGCCCAGTACTGACACACTGAAGAAAGATGCTAATTCTTGATGGTTTTGGTAGAAAGCACATTTGTTCTGTAAGAACAGGTCTTAAGATAAGAATAGAGGAACTGCTAACATTTTGTAAAAACCCCAAAGAAACTGCTGCAGGCTTTGTATAAATGGCACTTACCACTCCAAATTAGAAACAGATTTTTTAGCCCAAACTGCTAAAAATGCTCTTCAAACACTTTGCTTAAAAAAATTCTCATCAGAATCAATGCTCAGTAAAAAAGTTGTATTTGGAGATAAATACAGACATATACATACATACATACATACATATATATATATATAAAGAGTTTGTATTATGATCCTTATGGTCTTAAGGTCCTTATGGTCTAGAAGACTTTTATTTCTCCTTACCCTTACACTGATAAAATTCAGTGCAGAATTAAGTGCCCAGATACAGCAATATTAATGGAGTGATGCTACTTTGGCTGTCTCTCTGGTATGCCGGGCACAGCCCCTCTCAAAACAGGAATGCAGAAAAAAACCTGGTAGTGTTCCCACAACCTTTTATGGGGTAAAATACAAATATATAAATATCTGCCTTTGGAAACAGGTTTTCAGTTCGAGAGAAAATTCCCTGGGCTACTTGTTTGGATGTAAATCACCCCAGAAGAAAATATTTTTTAAGCTTTTAAATTCCTTAATGAATATGTAATACAAGAGATACGGGATAAAGGTGACAGAAAATTATTATGGGAAAATATTTTACATCAAAGATAAAGTTAACAGTTCCCTTATTTTGTTAAGATAAAAATCTTTTCTGTCAATAAACACTGATAGTAGCAAAATAGCATTTAGCACAGCTCACTTTTCCTTGTTTTTGTGTGGTAGAAGATTCTCTTTAAAATTACAGAGAATTTCTGGATAAAGACTGTGAGTTTACAAAAGTGTAAAATCTCATTTGCAGATAAACTAATCTATTAAGCCATGTAAATAAATAAATTAGCTTAGTTCTGCCCACATCAGTGTAATTCAAATCTGAATAAATGGACTATAAACTTGGGTTTCAGTTAAGTAAGAAAAAGGTCAGATTTCAAAATAATTGAATTGGTCACATACCAAATTCTTTTTGAAAATGTTGTCTCTTGATTTCAGTCCATTGGTTTTTACCTCTTTTTTGAATACCTTTCCCTAACAGCTGTATACCTTGCCCCAGCATTTTCTAAACGTGTCATTTGATACATGTCTTCTTTTACAAATTAAATCTGTTAATTTAATCTTCATTGTTTGAAATTAGAAATAATTATGTTAAGACTGAAAAACATTGGAATTTTAAGTGCATATTAGTTTACAGAAGAAAAAGTGATGTTGACAAACTTTTGTTGTGTTATATTTTTTAAAAACTAAAATTGAATCTTTGTATGTGGTTTTTAAGCAGTTCAGTACTGATTTTCCATTTCTGTACCTCCTAGCACCCAAAAATAACAAATCAAAATGCTTGCTTAATAGATTAGAGAAAAACACAGTTTAGTTAAGGAAATAGATTTCAGTTTTAGGTTTCACAGACACTAGTATAAACGACAGGGAAAAACCATTTCTTTAAAGACTCATTACTGCAGTTCTGGATTTCTCTCTGGTTAAAGACTAAAATAACGAGAAAGTAACTACACTGTGGCTCATCCATGTAGTAACTGGTGAATGAACTGAGATGGGTGGAGTTGTTTGAAAGCACTAAGAGGACTATTTCTTGGATCTGATTATCAACCCTAACGCTGATTCATAACATTTCCAAACATCCAGAGCTTCTCTGTAATATGAAAATAATGATATCTAATGGAAATGAGTACTTTTATCATAATGGTCTGTTCACACCCAGGTTAAGTATTTTCTAACTCACTTAAAACAGGGTGCATTTTTTTTGAAGGCACATGGTAAGGTTCTTCTTGATGAAAAGCGGTGCTAGATTCAGACTAATGAGTAAGGGAGAGTAAGTTACATTTTACTCTTCAGCCAGATCAAGGGCTCCACTGAAATAAAACAGCTTTGTACCAGAAAATGAAGATCTTGGGGCTTCAGTTATAGTTTTTGAGATCTGCTGCAAGATGGCTTCTTCAGAGTAATTTAAATCTGTGCAAAAGGAGGGCAATCCAATGGCTTGTCCCCAGTCTGAAGAATAGCAATGACCACCTTGATTTGTGGAACTGTGAAGAGTTTGAGCAAAAGGAAAGAATGGGAGGCACCTGGAGATGCCCTCCAGTCCATCTGTAGGGTTTTCGGCACAACTTTGCAAAGAGTATTTTTAAACCAATGGTGATTTACTACCTGTGCTCTCCTGCACCCTGCCTGATCCACGGCCACAGTGAGGACTCTGCTGTCTGAGCAGAGGTTCAGCTCCCTGTGAGCTCTGTGTGCAGCACAGAGACCACTGCTCTCTCCTATGGAAGGTGGATTTGCATTTCTTGCACTAAGCACAGCTTGCAGTCAATAATGCCAGAAAAGGAGAACGATTGCTTACCATGAAATTATCCCGTCTAAAACAAAAGGCTCCATCACCATCTCACTGTGACATTTTTAAATACTGCAGTCTCAAAGTCCTCCATGGACTGAGATGTTAATAGGGTTTTAGCAAAGACTGAAATATTTGCTTTATATAGTGGTGTTGTGGCAGTGTTGACAGAATTCTGAAACTACACTGGGAGCAGAATTTGTTTCTTTCTTGATTGCAAATACTTCAAACACTACTTAATCCCACTTTGAAATCTTGTGAAGAAGATTTGCCTCCATTTGACCAAAAGAGAGTAGAGAAAAGCACTCTGCTGATCTAAGAAGACAAATGCCCAGAACTCTTCAGGAAAAACCAAGTGCAGGGCTTTTGATGTAAAAGGAAACAGATGGGAAAATCGCAAAGACAAACCCACATGTAAGCCCAGAGTACGTCACAGAATCACAGAATCATGGAATGGTTTAGAAAGATCATCTCATTCCAACCCCCCCTTCCATGGGCAGACACCTTTCACTAGACCAGGTTGCTCAAAGCCTCCTGAATACCTGCTAATTGAAAAACAGGTCCTTCTAATTTCTAAATCAGGGAAATCCACCTGGAAAAATTATCACAAAAGATTTTGAAAGTACTCCTGGGCCAGGGTCTCAAGTGTGTAGGACCCAGATTCAACAACACTGAGCAAAGCACAGAATGAGGGTTAAAATGCAGGATCTCCTGGGGCATGTCCTTCTGCTACGGGTTTAGTTCAGGAAAAGAGCACTTTGTTATTGGAACACAGCTTGGCCAATGTTAGGTCTTGTTCCTGATTCCTGAAGTTCTAAAGCCAATTCTCAGAGGGCTCAAGCACACATGTTCAAAGTACATGTTGCTGCAGGTTTATCTTCTGCAGCTGGAACCACTGGCCCTGTGAACAACTTCTAGACTGGTCAGTACAAGGAGGTTCTGATGGATTTACTTTTAGCACTTGGGCAGGTGTGGATATTACAGCTATGTTCCTCTGTAGCGGGGAAGGTCATGACCATTTCACACATATATGTTCAAAGAGAGGGATCTGAAAATGTATCTGAGCAATTTCTATGGAAGTTTAAGCTCTCCTTGCAGAGCAGTGCCAGCTAAGGGATACTGGAAAACACATTTTTCATGCATATGTTTTTTATTAAATGCAGCTGTCAAAACAGAGCAGGGCTCGTGTTCCTGAAAAGGTGCAGGGAAGAGAAGACAAATGGTTGGAATAAAGCAGGAATGTGCCTACTCTGCCTAGGCAAAAAATCACCACTTCTGTAGAGCCTTCAGGGCAACCTTTAAACTAGCTGGCTCAGGGACTGGTAGCTGTGTAGCTGTGGGATTTCAGTGAACGCCTTACAAACCCAACCAGCTCCCCAGGGAAGCCAGTACTTGCTGCACAAACCACTCCTGCCGTGCCCAGACCAGCTGAATAGACACGAGCTCTGCACAAACTGCACGGTCCCAGCACTGAGCACCAATGCTCACCCTCCCTGCCATGCTGCAGATAATGTGTTCCAAGAGTGCTGGCAGTGAACTCACACCATCTACCACACTCTGGTCACACCTCCCTCTGATCATTTTGCTGTAGTACAATTATAGAGGTGAAAACAGCAAAGCAAAGAATTTTTTTTATTATTATAATTCTCCTCTTATTCTACAGATATAGATTCAAATTTTAGCCTCTGATCTAAATGCGTGTCCTGAAGGTGTTCAGCTGAATTTATAACAGTGCCATAGCAGAATCTGGCCATGATCTTCAGGCGACATCAGTTAACAGACTTGCTTACTTTTCTATAATGTATTATTTGGGTTTTCTACAAGGTTCCTATTCAACCAGGATTATAGTCTAAATACAATGCAGTTGTGTGGCAACAGTGTACCAGATAAATTCAGCTAACTCTGGGTAATATCACCAAAAAAATGTGTTTATAGCTTCATGCCAGTTTCTGACTAATGCTTTTGTTTGTTGCTATAGCAAACCACACATGAATCTGATAGCCAAAAGCATGTTTATGACTAACCTTAGCTCTCTGGGGATTGAAAATATGGAATAATAAAAAAAATCCCTAAACCACAACACACAATGTGAGGAGAACATGATAGGAAACACCTTTTTTGGCATGAGTTACTATGAACATTAAAAGAGAAGAGCATCATAAGTGGAAAACATCAGAAAATGGGAACTGTGGGAATAACCGTCTTTAACCCACAGCAATTCAAACTGAGCTTTCACTTCATATTACAAAGTTGTCTGTGCAGGACTAGAGAACTTTGCAGGAAGTCCTGGCTGCATGCTAAGAGATGGATTTAAGCCCCTGAAGTCTGGACAAGCTTTGTATCACACTTTAAAACACTCAGACCATTTTACTGGAGATAATTTTTACACCGTGCCTTGACACCTAGGACATGGGTATTCACTTAATTAATTTCTATTACCATTTATGCTTTAGTAGTTTCCAAGAACCTGTCCCAAGACTGACACCTCATTATGCTGTACAAATACACCATGGAGAACAATGCTAGCCCCAAAGGGCTTTCTGTTAAAACTAACAGAGCCAAAGGGGGAGGGGGCTGGACAGAGGGGGAGGCAGAGACAGAGAGGTGATGTGACTGCATTATCCACCCAGACACCCAGGTGTCTTGCAGCCCAGTTCAAGTGACTGATTCTAGTTGCCAAATGTGTTACTGTGAGCAGAAGAATACATTATGTACCCTGCAGAGGAGAGAAAATCAATGCAGTTGAAGTGACATCTAAACTAGGACAGCTTACAACAAAGCTACAGTACGTCAGGAAAAATTTATACTTGTGTTACCCTGTTATTCTTAATAACCTTTTTCCTTCATAGGTTAAAAAATAAAGAGGAGTATTGCAGTAGAGTGTATAGATCAGATCAGTCTCCATCAATGTGTTCTGTTGATTTTAATCACTCTGTCTCTAGACTTGAATACAGCACCTTTATTCTCAGATTTGTACAGTGCATAAAGGCACATGATTATCACTATTCCTGACAAGTTCTTCTGTCATCTGTACAATACTCTGAACAGAGTCTTGAGTTCACGTACAACTTTGTGGAGAGGTAAGTCTGCCCAAGCTCTCGTGTTCCAGGTATTTCCAAAAGGTTTCACAAAGACATCTTGACCCGCCTGCAGGATCATCAGGACACATCCATAAATGGAAGCTTACAAAAATCAGTAGGACTTACATGTACCTGCTGATCATCTAATGCCACAGGATCAAATCCTGAAGTGTTGATCTTTCATTCTGTGCCTACTCAAGCAAGACATCACTTGGCCTCATTGAAACTGATACATGGCATGTTACATTGCATTCATCTTGTAATTCAGACTGTGATATGGGCTGAGGTCAGCTTTGATTTCATCTTGCAAAATCCAGCAGAGCACACATCATTGCCCACAGCAATCATACCTGCAACCTTGTAAGAGTAAATGCTTTGAGAAAAAAATGCAAGTCTTTTGTAGATTAGCCATGAGCTCCATTGGTGGATACAGTAAGAAGCACTAAGACATCAGTGTTGTATAAAGCAAGAAACAAAGACAAATAAGAGATAGGCAGAAATTTTCCAGCAATAGCCCAAGTATCACTTGGTGGTGATGTGGTGGCATCCAGAGAGCCATATATGACTCTCTCTTGGCTTTCACATGCTTTTTCAGTTCTTCACATTTGGCAGAAATTGTATCTTATGAAAAAGAAAAAAAAAAAAAGAAGCTGCCAGGCTTCTTTCTTCCACATTGAGAACCTGAAAACAACTTTGGGTCGAGAAAGCACAAATACAGAGACCATTTAAAAATAGACATCTCATTCTCTGTGATTTATCCCCAAAGCAACTGCTCTTCCCTGGGAATGCTGTAGAAAATTAAATAGGAGATGATAGATAGAAGTTGCCAATCCAAGTCCAGCTCCAAATTACTTTGTGATGGGTAGTAGGAGGCACTGGCTACTGGTACTTATGGACACATGTTTATGCAGGCATGGTGGTACTTCAGGAACTTCTTTCCCTTTGGGCTCTCAAAAGGCACAGCTACCCCTTGCACCCTCTGTCACACAGACAGCACTGCCTGGCACACATGAATTTACAAGCTTGGCAACTGCAGCATCTTGGTCATGCTCACCAAGGAACTCCCTTCCCCTGCCCTGAGCACCTGTGAAACCAGGTGAGCTCTCCCCACCTTGCAGAAAATAAGATAACAAAGTAAAAAAAAAAAAAAAATTACTTGCTCAAAGTCACAAAGCAAGTTGGCAGCAGAGCCAGCAATAAATGCAACCCAGATGTCCTGGATTCCACCTCCTCCCTGCACCATGCTGCCTCCCTTAGCTCAATGCTGGAAGGAAATGTTTTACATTTACTCATCCCTCCTTTTCCTTTGTCAATAGAAATTAAAGCAGGCATCTGACTGCCTAAGCCTTGAATACTCCAATGGTTTCCAAGGCTTGCAGTAAAGTCAGCCAACATTTTTATTGAATCCAGCCCTAATGGACAACTAGAAGTGATTTCTTTGCCAAGTAGCCTATCAGTGCAAACCTCATTTAAGCACATACTGCTTTTATATAGATATGCATTGTGTATACATATATATATATGTCATGACTTTGCAAAGAACCACTAATTACAAAACCACAATTTTTGTAACTGTGATGGTTTTGGCTGATGTAGAGTTAATTTTTTTCATAGTAGCTGTTATGGGGCTGTGTTTTGGATTTGTGCTGGAAACAGAGTTGATAATTCAGGGATGTTTTTGTTATTGCTGAACAGTGCTTCCACAGAGTCAAGGCTTTTCTGCTCCTCACAGCAACCCCACCATTGAGCATAGTGGGGGTGCAAAAGGAACTGAGAAGGGACACAGCTGGGACAGCTGACCCCAATTGACCCAAAGGATATTCCAGACCATATGGCATCTGCTCAGCATATAAAGCTGGGGGAAGAAGAAGGAAGGGGAGGACACATTCAGAGTCATGGCATTTGTCTTCCTCAGTGCCTGTGATGGAGTCCTGATTTCCTGGGGATGGCTGAACACCTGCCTGCCGATGGGAAGCAGTGAATTAATTCCTTGTTTTGCTTTGCTTCTGTGTGTGGATTTTGTTATATTATTATTTATTTATTATATGTTTTTATTGTTAAACTGTTTTTATCTCAGCCCATGAATTTTTTCACTTTTACTCTTCCTATTCTCACCCCATCCCACCGAGGAAGGGAGGGAGTGAATGGCTCAGTGAGGCTCAGCTGACATCTGGGGTTAAACCATGACAGCAACTTAACCAAGAATAAACTGATCTACTACTATTAAAAAAACAAACAAAAAAGCTACAGCATGCTTTTTGTAAGTATAAATTTAAGACAAGCCTCTATACCTTTATTATTTTGTTGAAAGGTAGGAAATTCTGTCAACCATTGAACTCAGGTCTGCCATAAGACTGATAGTTAATTAATGTTAATTTCCCACCAATTTATTTAGTGATCAGAATGTCCAAATATTTAAAATTTGCTCATTAAGCTATTTGTGGTGCCTGTGTGGTAGGCCATGTTCAAATATTTTCCAAAAGCAGGGTAAATCTCATTTCCATTAATAACAAGTCATGTCCTGGCAGCAAAATATCCTTACTGCTGTCAGCCCAAGGTAAGTCCATGTATCTGAGCAGTTAAACACACTCTTACTTGCTTGTTTTCTCACCTTCAAGGTGAATGCCATTCCATTTTTTCTACCTGTAATCATACAAACCCAGCTAGGATTGTAGGTATTGTGCTCCTGTTGCTATAGCTCCACTTCCAACATGCTGCTCTGCCTACTGAAGGTACTTCAGGGGAGCTGGACAGAAGTTAAAAAGAAATGCAGCATTTCATGTTGTATCCTGCTCTCACCCAAATGCTCAAGGGGCATGACAGTGGGAAAAAACTTCAGCAGGTGCAGGTCGCCTAAAACACTTTACTCCTTCTTTTCTCTTGACTGGAAAACAAATGCCCTCCAGATTTTGCATTCAGGTCTCCTGTCAGAGAGCAGCAGTGTCCTGCTCCTCTGCAGAAAAGCAGCTGGAGATCCCACACATGGCAAGGTCAAAGAGCTCATGGTCTTCTTAGATCCTCTTGTATTAGGTGCCTCCACTATGAGCACTCTGCATGAACCCACATGCTGGATAACTGCACCCACAGCTTTGCTCCAGCCAACAGGGCTTTATTACCATTGACATTTTCTGAGATCTTCTAGACAACGAAACAGACAAAAATGCAGCCCAAAAAAGCCTTCCCTCTTTCTCTGTAGAACTGTTTCTGCTATTTCCTCATTACTGTCACCTCCATTTTGGCTCAGCTTGCTTGACAGAAACTTTCTAAATCCTATGAGGCACACCTGGGCAGGAGACTGTGTATCACTTAACATGTAGGGACCTTAACCTGCCCTCAGACTGCAGCAGCAATAAATGACAAGAATAGGTCTTGACAAACATGGCTGGGTTGAGCCATTTTTGTGCAACAATAGTCAGTTTTACAGACTTGAGCCTGTGCTCCTGCCAGAGACGCTGCTGTCTGCAAAGTCCCTGCAAAGCAGGAAACTCTCACTCCTGCTCCTCAGAGCTATTGCAGCCAGGTCAAGGACATTGCTCCTTGCTGCAATCTGTCAGTGCCGATTTAGCAAGTCCCAGCTCCCTTCCCCTGAATGCACAGGCTCTGCCTGGCCTTCCCCATGGTTCCAAGTGTGTCCCAGAGCCAAACCCTTATCGCAGTCCATCTCTGCCTCCTCGCAAGAGCAGAGTTAGTGGAGGAGTTGGCGTGGCTGTTTGTGCTGGTATGACAGCCAGCTCCTGTTTTGGATTAGAGGATGATGCTTTTCCCTTCCTCTACATCCCTTACTGGGCATTTGAAAGAGGAGGATTTGTGGGGAGGGGAGACATTCATAATGTTTTTTTTATTGCTCTTTGCCCTCCCTTCGCTCTGGTGCAAACAAAAGCCCCAGGCCCATGGGCTGTATCTGTGTGTGCTGTCATGGAGCCTTTGCCAGCCCAGGCCATGAAATAACAATGTGGTAGTGGAGAGGTGTTCATGAAGCACCTGAGCTCAGCTGCAGCTCCCTGCACAGAGGTCTGCTGGCAGAGGACCAGTTTTCAGTGCATGTCACAACTTGGGGGATCATTGCGAAAGCGCTGCTTCCCTATCAAACACCAGGGTGGAGATCTGCTGATGCCAATCCCCATCTTTCAGATCAGGGCAGGGACTAGATGTGAACCAGCAAGAAGCTCCAGACACACAGGAGGGCAAATAAATTAGTGAAGCACAGCTGAGAATGATGGGGGCAGTGGTCAGCAGAAACACCCCAAACACATGGCAGTGTGTCTTGCTGCTGATGTGCAGCACAGCTCTGTGGCACCAGTGTCTGATACAACTCCTACAAGGTGTTTCCCCTGGGAGGGAAAGGGCTGTGGTTGCCCACACGGGCAAGGAGGAGATTTTGCTGCATGAGGTTGTCTCACCCACACTGATTTTCACTGGCCTGTGGCTGGATGTGTCTGTGTGTGGCCCTGCTGGCTGCTTTGTCAGTGCCCTTGAAAAATAATCCAAAATCACTGGTTTTCTTTCCATGCCATTTGCTTCCATCCCTGCTCTGGGGTTGTCTCTGACTCCATCACTGCATCCCAAGGGTTTGCAGGCACCTTTGGGCAGCCTTGCTGAGGCAGCAGGCTGTGGTAGGAGGGTGTGCTGGGAGATCCCCTGCTCCCATACCTGTCTTTTTGCCAAGGTATCTTCCCTCAACACTGCCTCTGCCAAGCAGACTGATCCCAGAGGTACCAGCTGCAAAGGACTTCAAGGTGGGCCTGTCACAATCTTCCTTCATGGGTGCTGTATGAATTTAAACTTTTCTTCAGGAAAAAAGCTCTAAAAAATAAAAATAAGAATTTTTTTTTCCCATAGGTTTTCCTACCCAAGCCATGCCATCAGCTATGGTCCACATCCAACAAGTCGATCTGACCCAGGTGCTTCACCCTCTGTGTTCCAGAGCACCTGCAGTGCTGAGTGCCTTGAATGTCTCTGTTAGCATTGTGCTGGGCACCATGTGCCTGCCTGCAAACACCCAACCTGCAGAACCAGCACCCATCTGCTCTGCCATCTGTCTGCCACAGCCTTCCCTGCCACTGCACCTGGCACTGCTCTCCTGGAAACACCACGGTTCTATGGCAGAGAGGGACTGCAGCATTTTACTAATCAAGAGAGAGAGGCAGAGTTCTGAATTTGTGTGACAAAGTGCTCTGGAGCCCTTAGGTTGACCAGGACATCATCTTACTGATGTGCAGTAAATGTTGCTGACATGCTGGCCCCAGAACTGCTGCCCTCCAAATAACATTTCTGCTGCCAGATTCTCCCTACCTACTGCTGCTGAGATCCTGCCAGTCTAGGATGCTGTATTTTCCAATACCCTCTGAGCAGCCTGACTTCTGAACAGGGATACCTCAGGCACCCACACACCCTCCACACTCCTAGTCCTGCTGTGCTCAGCAGCAGCAGAAGGAAAATGATGATCCAGGTCTCTGGGAGAAGTCCCATGGCCTGGGGCTGGCCAGGTTGGGATGTGAGTGGTTCTGCAGGACTGGGGCTGTTTATCCATGGTAGAAAAGCAGACAGAGTGAGAAAGGGAGAGAAGGAGGGGGAAGCACTGGGCAGAGCTCCCAGGAAAATGTTGCTGTGGACAGTTTGCTTGGGCTCCTCGGGGACACTTGATGGCTGCTGTGATTTCCTCACCATGAGACCCAGAGATGATTTGTTGTCACATGCACTGAGCACACTGCTTTCTTTCTAAGAAAAAAGCTGGTATATTAAGGAAAGATTACGCTTGAGCTTATCTGAAAGTGCTAGGCTTATTCTCTGGGCTTTAAGGTTTATTTAGACTAAATAAGGTTTATATATTTGGTTGGTGAAGCATGCAATGTATACATTATAATTATGTAGTTAATGCACTAATCTCTGTGATGAGCTTTCCTGGAATAACCCGGTACAGTTATCCAAAAGCTTCTTTTTAATCTCTGAGGATGGATAATTTTAAGAAGAAAAACATGATTTCTCCTGCTATCTCTATCCAAACCCTTTCATTCACAGATTGCTTTTAGACTGACTGAAGCAGTGGGTAAATCCACTGTGAACATATAATCCAGAAACAGATGTAAGATCACAGTGCCATTACTCAATTTATTCCTTTCATAGCAGATCTGTGGGGGCCCTGCCTCCATCCAGCTCTGTTGATCACTGGAATGTCCCCTCATAAATACCTGTGTGTGACAATTCTGTTTTACACCACTTACATAGTCAATCATTTTCTAGTCTGAGACGTGCCCCCAAAAGGGATACTGAGAGCAAAGCCTAAGAACATATTACCCATCCCTGTTCATGGGAAGCCTGAGTAGCAGGATGGCATCACCATGAACCCAAGTGCTGCATGTAGTCATTCTCATGTGAAAATGCCCAGTTTGCCTTCAAAATGGGCTCTTAGTCGCTCTTTAGGCACTGAGTTGGCTGAGCTATTCATTCTGCAAACAATTTTTTTCTCATAATCAAGCCCATTATGTGAAAAAGTCAGCCTTAAGAAGTGTGAGGACACAGTTCATATTAAAATCAATGCAACCTTTCACTGAAACATAAATTGGATCAGCTCTGACATATATGAAAATATTTGGGGAATGTTTAATGACATTTTTGTGTTCTTGTAAATTATTTGCCTTTGGCTGATTTTAGAAGCAGGAATAGGGGAAGCTCAGCTCATATCAGGAACTATCAGCAATTGAAACCACCAGCTTTCTCATGATAGTTTCACAGATCTTCATCTTATAGACCTTCCAATAAACTCACACACCCAGAATAAGAGAACCTTTAAATGTGGAAAAGACCTCCAAGATCATAAAGTCCAACCTTTAAATGAATACTGCCATGCTCAGTTTTCAAGCAAATTAAAAAAAACAAATCCCTGCTCCCTCCCCCCCCCCAAAAAAAAAAGAAACAAACCAATCTTTTGGATAATTATCTGATCTTCTTATCTGAGGGAGAGCTGCTAACTTCTTTGAGGTTCACCAAAAGCTAGTCTCTAACTAATTTTCAGGATAATGATGCCTAGTCCCACTAAGCCATTTTTCCCCTTTAGAATACAATGCAAACATCAGTTAAAGCATTCCTGCTGTGTGGAAAAGTTACTAGCCTGTTTGCTAACTTTAATAATTTTTGCTCCTGCATGCATGTCCTTTGAGTTTCTTCTACTCAGGCTAAAATTCCCATTTTGGAACTCACTCCTCCAAGTAACAGTGCTAAGGCAAATTCTTTGGATTAAAAAGAGTGATGTGAGGCAAGGGGAAGAAAAGTTCCTGCCTGTGTTTACTCGAGGGAAAAGTAGAGCACTGTGTCTGGCTGACAGTCTAAGGTCCAGGAGCTGGAGCAAACCACACAGCAAGTAAATGAAGAGAGGACCTGTGGAAACCTGATGACATTTGGTTCCTATGGCTGGTATGGAGAATGGGAATCCTAGGAAAAGTGAGGATGCCTGGACTAATAAAACGTGTGAGCTTTCAGGATGCACTTCAAGGTGGAATATTTTATATCTCTAACAGTTTATTAGACTATTTAGCTAGGACTTGTGGAAATGGGAAGAAGTATGTGCAGCTTGAAAACTTTGCTTTTCAGTGCTGGCTGGCTGAGGCTGCAAACACACCAGTGTTCAAAGGGAGAGAACTGGGAGGTCAGTGGGCAGGTAAAAGGTATTTAAAATCAGAGGGCTGCACGGATAAGAGCTGCTCCTCTGGCTCTATGAAAGTCAGGTACAGACCACTGCTATCAAAATCGAGTAGTGTTTGTTCTCTTAACTACAGAGAAGAAACAACATTTGCCCAGCAGTGAAGAGCAGTTCCTGTGGCTTTGGAGTCCCAAGCATTTATCAGCAAGCTTGGAAATCATATAAACCTTATCTCTTTGTTTGTGTTTCTGAAAAACAGATAATCTGCCCCCTGAAGACACTGCTATCTTTATTAGGCAGATGAAGTGGACTTGGTGCCTGCTCTTCTTCAGGCACTTGCATTCCTGCTCCATGGAATTTTGCTGGGATTTGGGTGGTTACCGTGGCCTGGGACCCTCTCCTTTGCACAGCTGCTGTCCCTTATTGATGGGTCCTCTACCAATTATCTTGGCCTATTTATTACTTACATGCCATAGCAGCCTTAGCATATTTTAACTTGTTTCAGTCACTCTGGACTACACATTTGGTCATCCCCTTCTTTGACAGAAATTTGCAGACTTATTCTCTGCAATAAGTCAGTGGTTACTTTTAGATATTTGGCTACCTGTAATCCCCTTTCAGGAAGTAAACATGTTGATAGGAAGTATTTAGTACATGAAAGGTCATCTCCTAGCCTGAGGTTTTGTTTTCCAATATGAAATAAAGAATTCCAGCCTTGACTCTGAAATCTGGAGTGAAATGAGAAAACTCGTGGATTTAGGAAATTTTCCTTGGAGCAGGCGTAACTCTCCCACACTGGGGCTAGGCACAGCTTTGGGTCATCCGAAGGACTTTCCTTGCCACAGGGATGTTGCTTTGATTCCTGCAGCATGTGGGGAGATGGCAAACTAGTTTTAGTCACGTTTAATCTTAGTTCCATGGGGAGCTGAATCCCCTTACATGGCTCAGCACTGCTCCACCACTTGGCTGTGAAGGGAAAAGCCTGCTGGGCAGACTGGAAGTTACACCTCAGGGAAGCAGACAAGGCAGCAATTGTTAGCTGGTGTTGTCAGGAAAACAGTTTGTTGGTGCACTGGGGGTCAGGGACGTGGCAAAGTGCCTGAGAGCAAGTGCTTGCCCTTGCTGGGTCTGCCTGTGCTGGTGCAGAGGGCCAGGTCCCCTCCTCACTCCTAACAAGGTTAATGGTGAGGCTTTTCTCAGCCTTACTGGTTCAAATTGTACCTGCAACACGGAGCCCACTAACACAGTGAGATGTTTCTCCAGAGGAGGAAACCCTGGGATTTTGCAGGTCATATTTTGCTGCTTCCAAATGTAAACAACATTATGGAATGCAAAAATAGCTAGATGTAAAAAACCAGATTGACTCTATTTACTTAAATATTTACTCAGATTATAAGCTTTCACACCTTTCAAATACACTGCCTTATATTCTAATTACTTAGTCTCTGAATGTGAGGAATCTTGGAAAAAATCTTACTCTAACGTTTTGCACTTGCATAGGATGAACTTAACTCTTTGCCCAAGTAGAAAACTTGAGGAATAAACAACCCAAAGCTCCGAGTATATCTGGAGGTTCAAACCTTGAAATACACATTCCTGTGGCTTCATGTAAGGCATGACGTCTCAGTGAGACCCTGATGCCCCCTCCACTCACAGTGACAACGTTAAGTGAAGTGCCTGTGAAGTTCATGGTGTGGCTTCCTGGAGAAAGATGTGTCCAAGCACAGGGCACTGAACCCCCTGAAGTCAGCAGGAGGTTAACTCAGATTGCAGCGATTCCCAATAACCATGCACTACAGACTGCTGGATTTTGTTTCAGTGATGAGCTTCGAGTACAGCCAAAAGCGAATAGAGGCACGTTGACCTCATAGTTTTGTGAATACAGATTGAGCGTCCAAGACAATTAAAAGCAGGGAATACGTGCCATCTCCAAACCCCTGGCAAGCCACTGCCAGAAGTTACCGCTGCCCTGTCCGACTGAAAAGACATTAACACCCGCTGCAGAGCAGGTTGGAAGGCAGCCATCCCCGATGGATTGCTTACGAGCACTGACTAGAGTCAAACTGACTTCAGTCAGAGATTTACACAAGCCTCATAATCTAATAGTAGAGTTTACTTTACGAGAGTGCCACACCAAAGATAGTAAAATGCAGTTTTAGCTAACAAATCTACATGCTTGCACAGAAAAGCTACAGCCATCATGGAGCGTGTCAGCACGGCAGAGCGCCTGGCACAGATTTATAGTTTTCAGTTTATTGCTGAAGAGTTATTGTTAACTCCATTGTTATAGACTTTCTGCAATTAAAAGTTCCAGTCACACTTATCATTTTTAAACACAGCTAATAAAACCCAAAACATCCTGAGATGTTACAGGTTTTCCCGTGCTGTTAAACATCTGAAACTTTCTTTATGCTGGATTTTTTACCTATGTTAGGATGGATTTTGGAAGTAAATTGGCTGTTGTAAGCTGCTTTACTTCTGATTTGCTTAGGTCTGCAAAATTTCTTGTAATTTTTCTTTATTATAGTAAAAGAAGGAGAGAGGCAATACTTTGACCTTTTCCCTCATGCATGCAACAGGTGACTATAAACTAAGTACTGTGTCTCTTACAAGTCATCTTCCAACCTTCTGTGTTTTTTGTGTCATAAATTATAAAGAATAAGTGTTATTTTTGTTTTAGCAATGACTTTTGGTCTTTTCTCTCACATGAGTAATGTTTTCTCTCTTTTCTATTGAAGTTTTGAGAGAACGGACTTTTCATTTTCTCTACACGTGGTTACAGTTATAGATTCTACTTGACCAGAGAGATATCAGGGTAGATGGATGAACCTAGACAGGTGGACAGAATAATTTTACCCTGTGTATTTCCCAGCACTTTATGAACTAGCCTCAGCAGCCTTGCAGTGAGCACTTCCAGGACCCAACTTCTACTGACAAGGTTATGGATCTGCTTTTTGAATGCTTCAAGGTTAATCCTATTCTCAAATTCCATGAACATTCAGAGATCCTGATGCCAAGTCATATAAGTTATATACTTATATATTGCAAATAGTATATATTGAGGTATAATATTCACACAAACAGTATTCCTCTTATAGGAACAGAGATACTATAAAATCCAAACATATCTAAGGGAAGAACAAATAACAGAAAACTCATATTCATCCGAAGTCAAACTCACTCTAAGAAAATTGCTCTTTGCACACTGCAGTTCATTGCAACAATTGGGACTGGTCTTAGCACTACAAAAGAGTTTCACTATCTTTGAGATCGTCCCGATGGGTTAAGTATACAGACAGAGGAAGTAAGAAAAACAACGTGCATGATCTGGAATAGAGATTACTGAATGGAGGGGTGTGTATACACTAAGAACCAACATTGCTCTGAAAGCTTTGGGAGGCTTAGAGGCTTGAAACCCCTGCGTAAAAAAGTGGATCAGAAACTTTATCAGGGCGAACACATTTGTTCATCCCCGATCTCACCTCTTCCCATGCACAAGAAAGAGGCAAAGCTTTACACCAGGTGAGATGCACCTTGGCTGAAGCTCTGGGCAATACTTTTCCCCAGCAGTGTCATTTAACACACAACATCTTCAGGTTTCGCTTATCAAGTACAGCAGCTGGGAACATTATGTCTTTATAATTGTAAAGTCCGGTTTCTGCATCAAAGGACGCAAAAATGCTCACGCCCACATCTCTCTGCATTTTTAAAAGCCCATCATCTACTGCAAACTTTTGCAATCTGCATCAGAGATTTCACAGAAAGAAAGAAAGAGAGAGAGACGTTTGGGTTTTAAGAAAAAAACTTACCAAAAATAACTGAAGTTCTCTAAAGTTGCCCTGAAGTTGAAATAGCCCAGAACACCAGTGCAGAGCCTGCCTTAAACTCTCTCTCTTTCTCACTCCCCCTCTCTCTTCAGCAATTGGAAGGAGGGCTGTGCAGAAATTCAGCAAACAATTTTCCTTCTATGTCGGCCGGGGCGTTGCTCACGGGCAGAAAGGGGATGGCTGAGCCGGGGTGAGGCTCGCTGCTATCCCCAAGGCAAAGAGCGCTGTCGCAGATTACACAGCCCGTGAAATCCAATCCCTTTCCCTGCTCAGGCAACAGCTGTACGGCTTCAGCTGAGGCGGGAGCAGGGGATAGACCCTGGGCTTGTGGCTGGTCAGGATTTCCATGCTGGGGGAGGCTGAGGAATGGGGGCACGGGGGTTTCCGTGAGTCTTCTCCCCGCCCGCAGCTGCAGGCACGGGCGCTCGCAGGGCGGAGATGCGGGGCAATTTCCGCGGCACTGAAAGTATATGGGATGTGGGCGCCCGCGCAAAACAAACATCTCTTTTCCTGAAATTCATTCCCAGCCTTGCTTCAGGACATAACTGGGTAATTAACGTTGTATGTATCAGTAAATTCTCATGCGCACACACAGGATGCAGCCTGTCAGCCTGTCACAACAGCGCGGTTCAGACGGGCTTCAAGGCTGTCCCAGTGTCCTCTCCAAGTCCGCTTTTCCTTGTCACTTCTAGTCAGCTGTTTGATTCTTTCCGAAAGCCCCCTGAATGCTGAACTGACAGTGCTTACACCGAGTCAAGCACTATGGTGGGAGTGCCTGTGCTTAGTGCTGCATTCACCGTGTCCTGATATTCTAAACTCGAGGGAAGCTGCTCAACGCCAGCAAAATCAGATTTATGAAAATTCCCAGCCCCTCCTCTCACCTGTTTCTATTTCACCTCATGTAAAGGAAAGAAATTTCTAATACAGCTGATTCCTTCCTCCCTCTCCCAGGAATTCCACTGATCCTTTGATCCTTCTCCCTGAAGCTTTAAAAAGTCACAGCAGCAGATTTCAGCCTGGGCTTCCGTGTTTCACAGAAGCATCTGGCTGCTGGTTTGCATTCTGTCAAATAGGGGTGAGGTGAGAGAGGGTGCAAAATACAAACAACACATAAGCAGCCCTGGGAGTGTCCTGCAATTGCTCCAGCTGCTTTGCCAACAGCCCAGAGCAGGTAAAAAACACTCCAGCAAAAGGAGAAGGAAAACCCCTGTGTTCACAGAGCAGCCTTGATTTGTGTCGAGGTAGATGCTGTGCTGGGGATTTTTATGCTGTTGGCTCTGAATAGGTTTTGATACCTGAAATTCTGCAGATGTTGGGTTTCTGGGCCCAAGTTTGGAATGGGCTTACATGTTTTCCACAGAGGGTGTTTGAAAATCTGAGAAGGAAAACGGAGTGTGTATCTCTGATTCCATCCTATGTGGAATAGGATTCATTCATATGTGGGTACTTAACAGGCCACAGAGCTAACTAGGTACTAAACTAGGTCACAGAACTACAGTATGTATATTTAGGCCAATTCTTTAACTTGTGCAATTAATGTATATTATTACATCTAATTATGCATTATATATTAATTACAGATCACTTATATAATTTAATTTAGATATACTATATGTAATTTTATCTAATTAATATATAGTTTTTCAGCACATGAACACTTCAGCAATTGTATATTTATTATGTGATTCTACTGTATATCTATACAAAACAATACATAATCACATATAATGTGTGATTATATACTATATCTATAATAACATATATTTAATATAAATATTAGCAGTATGCAGTACACATGCAACATTTTAGTGTGGCAGCCACATAAGGAGCTAAAAGCAGACGTTGGCTGTAGCCACTGCAGGGTGGTAAGGCTGTGAAGGAGGGAGATGAGGCAATGGGACAGTGTCAGCACAGGGGAAGAGAGAGGGCACCTGGAAGTGTTGAAGGCCAGGCTGGGTGGGGTTTGGAGTGACCTGATCTAGTGGAAGGCGTCTCTGCTCATGGCAGGGGCTTAGAACTGGATGGTCTTTAAGGTCCCTTCCAACCCAAATCATTCCATGATTCTATGTTTGAAGCAGGATGTCCTGCAGCTGCCTCAAGGATGGAGGTGGCCAGAAACAATAAAGGCCTCCTGAGATGCAATTGACAGCAGCAGAGTAAACTGAGATTGATGAAAATAGGAACAAGACCTTGCTAAGAGCTGGCTCAGGTTTGTTCTGCTGCCATCCCCATTTCTGTGCAGTCTTTAAGACTATACCAAGGTCCAGCCTTTCTGAGCCATCTTACAACTTCCTGACAAACAACATATATTTTTAGAAACAGACATGCAAACCAAGAAGGCCAGCCTACATCGTGGACTGAGGTGGGCAGAGTTAATTTGGATGCAGAAATGTGGCTCCTGCCTCCAGAGCAAGTGGTGGCAGCAGCAGCAGTGCAGCAGGGCACAGGCTGTGGGGTGGCAGCAGCTGCAGTGTGCTCCATCCCCAGCCAGTGCTGGGGATCTCAGCATCTCAGCTGTCTTTGCTGGATACACGGATGGGCGTTGTTTCGATCTTTTAAGAATTTATAAAGCCCACACGAGACAAACTCCTGGCTAAATTGAGAGAAGCCAACTGTTTTTCCATAAACCTGGAAGAAATGACTCTCTTCGTTTGCATGGTAATGGGAAATCCACGTTCACTGTCAGTGGCTTTTTTCCAGTTTCATCTCGGAACTGAAGGTGTGAGCTCGGGTGTCTGAGCACTGCCCTGCAGCTGTGACTCCAGTGAAGACAACTGCTGCGTCACATTTGTCCCCACACAATTTCAAGCCTAAAATCTTCCCTCTTTTCAGCCAATATGGTGCCGTTCTGGGACTGTTGAACTATTTCAGAATTATTCTACTGACAGAAATTCATAATGCTCACTTGGTTTATTTTTAAATATTTGTCAAATCCACTGTTTGTCTACTGAGCTATTGAAAAAATGCTATGAGACTGATAATTTCCCAATTCACCAAGTGATTCCAGCACGAGTTATTCAGTGAGAACACTCCAAACAGCCCTTGTGTTTACTCTTCTTGACAGACATCTAAATATTAAAAGATAAAGCTCTTTGAGTTATGCTGCAGCAATATTAAAAAATATTCCTTTCTGCTCAGCTGCCTTACCCAACCCAATGGGAGCCCCATTATATCTCACATTTCTCTGTCCCATATCTAACCCCGTTTCCCAACTTCCCTGTGTTACCATGTTGTTTTCTCTGTTCACAGGTGAGGCTGCAAACACACAATTGAATGACACAAGCTTTCTTTTATTAGTGCTATTCACCCTGACCTGTGCATGGACTCATGTTAGACTTATGCATAAGGGTGTGCTGCTTTAATACTAATTGAGAAATGAGATGAAAAACAACGGGAATGTTCCTGTCTTTTCTTTGACCCAAAGAGAGAGAGACAATGTGTTCCATGAGATTACAGTAAAGCATGCTCTGGAACACAAATTCCTGTAGTTTAGTGTGAAGGATGCAAGAGTGATTGTTTCTATTATTTTTCCCTTTCAGCAGTTAGGAATCTTCAGATATTTGGGGAAAAATATAAACCCAGGAATTTCCACAAGTAGATAAGACTGGGTTGCAGGGACCAGTTAAAGAAAGCAAACTTGTCTGCACAATTCAGAAAGGAGTTAAAAAATTGAGGACCTCCAGCTGAAAGAGAAATAGGCTGCTAAGAGAATGAACCACAGGAAAAAGAAAAAGGAAGGGAGAGACAAGATCAGTGTGAACTCAAGATACAGGAGAGTGGATGGAACTGAACATCAGACAGGCAATGAGAGGAATGAATGGGTGGAAACATCTGGCCACCAACTCTCAGTTCTAACTAGCCCAGAGGAAGATAAATGTAACATTAATCACCAATTTACAGACATCTCCCATGCTTTGTCTCCCATTACTGCATTTTGTTGTGACACAGGAATGTGTATATTTATCTCTTTCACACTCAGTTAGTTTGAACTAAAAAGGTATTTAAGCCAGCCACACAAACTTCCTCTGGATTTCTGCTGTTTTGCAATACATAAGCCATTAATTTGATTGATTTGCTTCAATTTTTGCATAAAACTCTTCCATTTGCAGGTAGACATGCAACCCCACAAACAGAGAGAGAGCCTGGTATGGAAATGAGGTTCCATCACTGCTTCTTTTAAGAAACCTCAGGGCTGGACTCAAAGACCTCTTTCTGAAGTTAGTCAGTTCAGATGAGTTCACCCCCAAAAAGTGAATGGGTGTCATTCATGTATCTTGTAACTTAACTTCAGTCTGTCCTCCAAAGAGATTGGTCTTTTCATTTGAGAATTTACCCAAAAGAGGCTCCAGTGTCTACCTGCCTGTGGCAAGTTCTACCAGCACTACCTGCTTCCTGCACTAAGATGCAACTGATAATATTTTGTATAGAAAGAAGTTTCTCCTTTGTGAAGATAAACAAATGACAACTCCAGGTATCCAGAGCTGGAGTAGTAAAATCCAGACTCATGGCAAAATAACCCAAACAAACCCAGGGAAGAGTGGTATACTTCCAGATATTCAGATATTCTCTTCCAGGATCTTGAATACATATTTTTTTCACTTTAGTGGTTAATATTCTGCTGATGGGAAAAAAAAAAAGAGCCTAAAAATGCAGATCTACTACCAGCATAAACAAAAAACCCCAACAACAACGGAGAAAGTATTATTTAGAAATGAAAAAAAAAAGAGACATTTCCAAGAGCAATCCTTTCACTAACAGGAGGAGAAGGAAAAGGAAACTAATTCACCCTGCACAGTTTCTTTTATTTTGTCCTCGGGCATGTGCTCCATCTCCCTTTGTCCCCCAAATGCATTTCCACTGGCCTGACAGTGCTGGCATTGACCTTCTGCAGCCAAAATAGCTTGGACAGAACGAAACAGAAAAACAGGAGCCAGCCAGAGCAAGGGGCAAGGCAGCCATGGTTGTGGACCTGGGGGAAAACTGCTAAAATTAGCAAGGCTCATACAAAACCCACATGGAGCTGCTGCCTTCCTGCCCTGCCATTGCATTTCAGATTATTCAGAGCAGAGGGGAACAAAGCCTGCAGAACTCTTCACACCCCCTGGCCTGAGGAGTCACCTCAGCATCAGCATCCTCCTCCATCTCCAGACTGGGCTGTGGAGGGCTGTAATTAAAAGTTGGCACTTACTCCATGTTCCCCACAATCATGTTCCCTGCTCTCTGCTGTTTTCAGTTCCCCATTCAACTGGAACTCAGACCTGACTGACCGCGGGCCTTTATTATTTTACTATTTCAAAACCTGTGACACTGTATGAAAAGTAGAGCTGGGCTCCTCCCTGAAAAGTGAATATTAGTGACAAATAGCCGAGTAAATAGAGGAGTAAAACAAAAGCAGCTCTTCAAGCTGGAAAGATAGATGTTAATTACCTGTGAATAACCTGTTTGTACTAGATAGTAATGCTCAAGCACCTGGAAAAATCTATTTGAAACAAACTGTTGCTCTTTCCGAAATGTCATTATGCTGCCTTAAGCACTTTTCTTTCCACAGTTTTGGTACTTCTGGATATCATAAAGTCAGTAAGTTTTCTCGTTTCGAAACCCAAGGAAAAAAATGCCCTAAGGACTGTCAAAGTATGAATACAACATTCACAAACTCTACATTTTCAATCATTTACTGAGTTAGATATTTCTGAAGTACTTTTATGCACATGCATGACATTTGTTATATTTGATCAAGACACATTTTTCCTATCAAATTGAAAGTTGAAGGATATTGCTACTGATGTGGTATCATATAAAATAATATAAAAATATCTCGTATAGAAAGCAGACATCAGTGAAAGCATAATTATTAAATGCAGTAGCTCAGACAACACTGAAAAAAGCAAAAGTTTTCATCTGCTATAGCAAAACACATTTCAGATGCTTCACTAAAGGTTGGGTTTTTTTCCCCTTTTCCTTTTTACCAGTTCCTATATGGAATGACATAAAGTCTTGCCTTTTGTGGGTGCTCGTGTGGCTTATGACATTGCAGATGTGGAAATGCTTCAGTGAACCTTGCCTTGTTGTTTTTCCTCTCCAAAGCCCTAGAACAGTTCTTAAACAAAGATCTTAAAATAAGAGTCCTGGCAGATGATCTCACAATGTGCCCTGGGGTTTCCATGGCATTTAGTGGTGGTTACCAGTAATTAGTACGTTTGCTGAAGGAGTAACTGGGAACTGCACTGAAATAATCCCTTTCTTTTGGCTTCGATGGAACCTGCTCTGGGTGATGGAAGGGGTGTAAATGCTCACCTGGAGCCCTGGCTGTGCCCACGCAGCCCCAGGGCTGTTTGCTGGCAGTGGCTCTGGGCAGGGGGGGAAATATTTCTTAAAGTTACTTCATTTTTGACAGTGTTTTAACCTAAGCCCTCACACACATCTTAAATACCACCTGTTACTGGATTACTTGCACCTGTTTCTGTGTCCTGTTTGGTGGGCAGGAGCTGCCTTTGACAGCCAACAACAAGCCCAGGTGAATGGGAAAAGCAGGAGAAACTCCCTCAAACTGGGAACAAGCAAGCACCAGCTCCTGTCTTGCTAATAAAATAAACTGTTTTCCTCCAGATGATGAATGCTCTCCCTGTTTTGCCCCTCGGTGTCGGGGCACAGAGGGAGTCTGGGGATTAAGGGAGGGTATTTCACACACACAGGGGTTGCTGTGTGTCTGTGGCTGGCACACACCACCGTGGAAAAACAGGGTCAGCGCTGCTGCTGTGCCTGAGACTCGGTGTGCATCTTCAGGGCGTGGGCTGGGACAGAGAAAGGACTCAGCAGATGACAATGGGGCTCAGTGTTTGCTGTAGGATGTCAGCAACACAGCAGGGTTTATTTCTTAATGAAGTGAGTCACTCGATTGGTATCAAGTATCTGTTAAGTTGAGTGATGGGGTGGATTCAAATGTTAGAGGATCTCGTTTTAAATATACCATTCACCACTCTGGACTGGCTTGCACTGTGTAAACAACATCAGTGAGAGATGGAAATACATTAGGTTAATTCCATCTGGGGTTTCTAACTCTCCTGCTTCCTCACAGAGCTGAGACTTATTTTCCAACAGCACGAAATTCACCTCAAAGCCCTACATCCCATCCCAAAAAAAGCCTTCCTTTGGAAAAGGGAAAGGCAGAAGCACAGGGCAAGTAAAATCAGATAATCAGCACAGTTATCTGACTTCTGCACTTCAGCTTACTCAGCTGAACTGGCTTGCCAGTGCCCCAGAAAGGAAAACTCTGGGAAACAGCTGCCAAGAGAGAGTAAGAAAAGGAATGCTCCCTCCACAATGCATTTGTGATGCCATTGGCTTTGTCCTGTGCAGTTCCTATCGCTGGAATTAAATCTTTGGGTTTTAAGGGTCTTGGCAATTGTTTATTTATTTTTGTTTCAGGCCTTTTCATCCCCTTACTGTCACTGAAGTCAGCTATAGTATTCCCTGTGACTTTTAATGGCAGCAATATTGAGCCCTTTAATGCTTCATTCCTGACTTTCTCACAACAACATCTACCAACCTCAGTCAGGGGTGAGAAATACATCATCTCATCTTTTTCACTGGTC
Organism: Sturnus vulgaris; assembly: GCF_052056855.1. Taxonomy (NCBI): domain Eukaryota; kingdom Metazoa; phylum Chordata; class Aves; order Passeriformes; family Sturnidae; genus Sturnus; species Sturnus vulgaris. Next base: position 40,370,458 of record NC_142248.1, read on the forward strand.
AGTGCCAGAGAAAGGTAAAAATATTACTGAAACTGCTGGACTCCTCAATATACATCCAGAAATCGAATTTCAACATTGATTGATGCTCCTGGCAGAGAAAACCAGCTTGATAAGTACGGATAGGATTCCCTTGGGTTCTGCTGAAGCACTCAGCTGTGAGGCAGCATTTCTGTGTGGAGGAAAGGGCCCTGAAAGAGACCTTTCCCCACCACTGCACTGGTGCCTCTGAGTTCAGCTGCCAGCCACTTGGTTGGATGAAAAAACCCAGGGTGTGATAATTAATTCCTCCTAATTTTCAGTGATGCTAATGGTAAACAAGGTCACTGTTCAGTCTTGCACACAGTGCTATGTTGGTTCTGGCAGCAGTTGCCTATAGATAGGAATCAATGAAGTGAGAGAGAATAGCTCATATTTTTTTAAAGGGAGACATTATATATATTGTGGAGTTTTGACAGCAGAAGTGCTCTCAGTTGCTGATGCAAACCCTGTAAATGTAGGCTGAGAAGAAAGAGCCCAAAATGGGTCAGGAGCAGAGAAAAGCATTTATTCTGAGATCACAGCAAACTGAACACTGCCAGCAGTGAGTCCTGTTCTTCCACAATCTGTTATCTCACACAAGTGCTTGTATTTTCAGTTTCTGTTTGCTTAATTTAGTTTTATTTTTTCCTTAAAAAAAAAGGTATTGAATGTATTTGCAGAGTAGGAAGAGAACTGAATCTTAAAGATTTTTATACAATGTTCATTAAAAGATTTGAAAGATTTTTATACAATGTTCATTAAAAGATTTGAAAAGCTAAATAACAAATTACTGATAGTTTAGCTTTTTATTTGTCTTGTTTCAAATAAGAAGTTATTTATTAATTAAAAGAATCCCAAGAAGTACCTGAACTGTCCAGTGAAGGGAGAGGGGATGTAGCTCTGCTCTTTTCTACCTCATGCTTGGTTAACTTAATTAAGTTAGCTTAGTTTAAACAGCTTTGTTTTTAAAATATGGGAAAAAATTGTCTTTAGAAGTTCCTTTATTTGAAATGGGTATTCCTGTGGATGAATGGCTAAGACAGAAGGTAGTGGGGAATTTTTAAAACGCATTTTTTAGCCGCTGTTCAGTTCTTGCTCAAGGAACTCCAATGGAAGCTGTAGTGCTCCTCATGGATCACTTGGGTGATCCTTCCTGCTCACATGGCCCTGAGCTCCCTCCAAGCCCCTCTGGCACCTGCAGGATCCAGCCTGGACTGGGCTCTTGCCCAGGAATACCCACGTGCCACATCCCAGCCCATGATTCTGAGTAATACGAGTGACTCAGGAAATAAACACATGTGACACCTCACAAGCAGCTCTGTGAAGGCTTCCAATTTCCCACTACACAGACACATGATTCATCACCTTCTGCTGCTGGTGGCTTCCTATGTAGAGAGGGCTTCAGCTGAACAACACTGGCCCTACATATTTCCAAACTCAAAATCGTGGTTTCAGGAAACTATTCCTTTTCCAAATATTCGACAAATACATGACAGAGGAAAAGGTGTGATAGGGAAACGGAAAAGCAGAACTGCAAGTATCACCTGCTCAAGTGTGATTTGGTAGTCCTTAATGAAGGTTTTTGGATACAAGAAGAGAAGCAAATTCTCCTTTAGGCAGAATCTATGAATGAGAAGGATGCCGAGTGTGACAGCACAGGTCCTACAGCTCTATGGGAAAACAGCTCCGGGTCAGTCCTCGGGCTGCCTTTTTCTTTTACTTAGGTCAGTGAAAGGGCTCAGAGTGTCTTGTGATAAACTGCCTGGAGCCCATTTCCATCCGTAATTGTGAGCAGAGCTGAGCATTGTCCCTGGTGAAAGGAATCACCCGTAACTGCGGGCTCCCTGCGTGACTCAGCTCCTGAGCGCTATTTCGGGCGGCAGAGGGGAGAAGCTGCCAGGCTGGCATCCCCTCCCGTCTCCTTTGTGGAAACTGGATGTTGCTGTGCACGACAGGCGTGCTCTGTGCTCTGTCTGAAGGGATTACACGGAGCACAGCCCTATCCGTGCACTCTGATATTGTTGGTGCATTACAAATGATCCATTACTCACCCGCATGAGGAAAGCCAGAGGAATGGAAAACTAAAACGTGAAACTGGTGAGCACAAAAACCAAGCAAGTGATTCATGCTGTGTGGAAAACGGCCCTCACTGGGTATAGGCCTGTAGAATTAAGGTATAGTTCTGTAGAATTAAGCACAGCTACAGGGATGAGATAATAATTTATCTCATTTATGACAACATTTGTCTTTCTCTCAGTCCTGAAAAATGCCTGGGCATGGCATGTGCACCGTGGGTGAGCTTCCCAGGTGCTTTTCAGCTCCCACAGATAGCAGAGGCAGGTGGAATTCTGTTCTTCCCTTGTGAGCAGGGGAATAAGGGGGCAGAGCAGGTTTTGCTTAGCATGCAAACCCAATCTAACAGCAATTAAACCAGGTTTGATTTGGTTTGTATTCCCTCTCATGCAGTTATGCTGGGTTCAGAGGGTTTCTCATTCACTCACTTTTCTGAGCCCTTCTCATTGGGAACTTCAGTAAGAAACATCAACACCACCCCTTTGCTTCCTGCAGAGCTGCAGGAAGAGCTGGAAGGGCTGAGCACATTGCAGAAGGGTGCTCAGCTTTTCCCCCACGACCCCCTCAGAGACAGCTTTCTGCTCACCTTGCTACCACCATTTTCAGCTCCAAGACTAATCCTGGAACCACATCCATAATGCTGTGGCCTAGACTATTCTTTCCCTGCATTAGAATATTTTTATAGTCCATTTTGCCAAGGAATCACAACAGAAAAGCTGCAGATTGGCTTTTCTGATTATTCTCTCACTCCTTGCTGAAAAGTTTCTCTCATCATTCTGCTGAACAGGAAAATTTCAACAGGGAAGACAAAATGAAACACAGTTTATATTCAGATATAAAAATCTCACTCAAAGAGAAATGATTTTTTTTTCTCTTGGGAAAAGAATTAATTTCCTCTCCTGGATTTTGAACTTTATTCTTTTCTTACAGATCCTTTGGTGAGAAATGAAGGACCCATTAACCATCTCCAAACTAATCATGCACCACAGAAAATCAGAGGCCCTTGGAGGCGACGTGAAGTCCCCAAGTAACAAACTGAAACTTTAAAACTGGTAAAGGAATGAAGGAGTGAAACATCCCAAATGCCCAATTAGTCAGTTTTATTATCATATTGTGTGTGGTCTCTGTGAAAATCTGGCCACATCTCACAAACTCTGAGACCATCAAAAAGATGTTGCATGTACATACCCCATAATAAAGCCATTAGAAACTCAAGAGGAGTTTTTTAGTGTGAGTCATGATACTCAGGAAGAGATGAGGCAGAGCAGCCAATTCACTTTTACACAGCAGCATGAGCCCTGTGCAAAATCAGCAAATCCAGACGACCTGGATATCACACACAGTATTTTACTTACAGCCTCAAAAATGCCTAAATCTCAACCAAGCTGCAAATCTAACTCCCTGCACTGATTTGGAGGCAGGAGGGAGAGTGTAGATGCAAGCAACAGCTTCAAAGATTTACCTGTAGTCTGTAGCACCCACCTAACCCTCCAGTAACCTTGGAAAGAGGAGGACCAAGGGATGTGAGACAAAGGAGTGAGAGCATGGATGAATTGGTTCCTGGTAATAGCACAGAGGAGAAGCCTTGGTGAGAACTTAAAAGACATCTTGGGAAAGAGATTAGTTTCAGGTACAGCATTAATCTTCTATTTTCTTAGTTTACACTTTTTTAATCTCGAGGAGCTTTTGGCTTTTTTAGAAGGGAACAAGTTCTAACAGAGCAGCACTGCAGAACACCCTTGGGGTGCCTACGAACCAGAACAGGTTTGGGAATTTGCAGCTCAAGGCCCACAGCCATCGTCCAGGGAGCTGCAAAAAGGAAAGTCACCCTGCCAGATGTTACCTACAACCTTCCAGCAAGGCCACCTATTGTTGTTAAGAAGCAGCCACTTCATGAAGAACAAACCGAGCAGGAACTCGGCAGAGCAGAACAGTGTCAGGGCCAAAGATGCAGAGAACATTGGGTATGTGCTTCAGATAGAGCCAGCTCTTCCATCCAGCCATGCCAGTATTTTACATGCCAGTATTTTTATTTTAGTTCAGTGGCTCTGCTTGTTCAGTGCCCCTGCCCCTTAAAACGTCACTGTTTCTGGAAAGAGCATGTCCTTACCAGGAATACCCATCCATTGGGGCAGGAGAGGATGGCAGCACATCAGCCTCTGCTTGGGATCAGTCTGCAGATGGTAGAGGTGGAGAGAGGAGACCAAGAACTGTGGCAGGCTGGAGGGATTAAGCTCAGGTACAAGTTGGACCTAGTCAAGGCTCAGCCAAGGAGAGCACATCTTCACCTGGACTGAACAAGAAGCGTGGTGGAAACCTCCAGAGCTCTTGGAGACAGATGCCAGCAATACAGAAGAAGCTGGAATTTAATGTGTGGAACAAGGAGGAAGGGAGTTTTGGAGAAATGGGTCTAGTGGGAAACAGTCCTCTCAGGAGTGTAGGTAGGATTGGCCCTTCATGCATTTTCTGCTCAGCACAACTGCATTTCACAAAGCCTCTAGCACACAAGTTCATGGGGAAGAGCCTAGAGGAAGATTTTGAGCATCTCTTAATAGTAGATGAAATAATTGGGTGGTAAGATTTTTAGCCAAGGTGTATCCATTGATGGCCAAACTCCACAATTCCAAGTTTAGATGCCAAATGTTCAAAGAAAAAGTTGGGACCGACTGACCAAATCGCCACAGACAGATGATGATTTCAAAACTATTGTTATTTCCCTGGAAATCTCTGACTGCTGAGCAAGTAATTTTTCACTCATGAGAGATTGAAGCTTTGTTTAAGGTGGCACTTTGCCAGCAGAAAGGAAGGTGGTGCACATAAAAAATGCTGGTTTTCATTTTGGCTGTACCTGCTGACCCTGACCTGGTGACAGATGGAACACACTGAATCTTTTATAACACATAAATACTTTGTCTCTCTGCACAGGATGCACTCAGGATCTCCCATAGCATGACACACTGAATAGCCACCCTTTCTCCTGTACCTACTGGCATCTCACAAGGCAATTAAAAGCTGGAGCCACTGCTCCTGCCTGGGGGTCCCATAGCCCCCTGCATCCTTTTGTCTTTGATTTCAAAAAGCATCATTGACTACTCATTCTGAAAACAAGGTTTAGGCACATCCATGAGTTTGCCCATCTCATCATCAATCACAAGCAATGAAGGACAAGCACAGTTGGTAGAAATAAGGGTGTAGTTACAGGCTTTTGAATCAAGTCACACCTTCCCCCTAACCTCTAGGCTGAGAAATCTGTGCATGCTCCAAGTCTGGAGAGGTGTCAGTCAGACTGACTGTACTGAAAGCCAGTATGGGTAGATGCCTGGTTTAGGACCTTTCCACGATCCTTTGAAGTATCCATTCAAGACAGAACAGCAAGAATTACAAGAAAATTGACACCCTCAAGCAAAGACAGACTTTTATTCTGAAAAAACTACTTAAATACAATCTGCTGCTGTGTAATATATATGCCAGAGGGACAAAATATGGTGTAAAGTAAGATCTCAGCAAGTTGAGATCCAGCTTACATATTTGGCCTGTTTAATCCAAGGATGAAAATAATTACGCAAAGTCAGTCTAAGCAATCCCAGAAGGATTTGAACATATGAAATCCAGTCACTGCGAGAAGCGGAAGGAAGGGAGAGCTTCACCAGTTTCAGTTCCCCTTGGCTTTCCTATGCTTGTGTGTGAATTTGGCCCAGAAAACTGTCTGGCACAGGGGATGGTGATCATTCATCCTTTCTATTTGCACAAGAATGTGGGAAGGGCTTAGAAAAAGCTCCTCTTCTCCCATCTGGGGGTCTGGGTGAGTGCCAGTTAAGTTCAATGATGCATAACCATTTCAAGAAGCTCCTTGCCACTCTCTGTTCTGCAGGCATTTGTAAAGAAAGCAAATGCACATGCCCCAGCAGCTTGTTGGTTGCTCTGTCAGGATTGGGGGTATCCTACTTTTCTGTGCTTGTCATGGCAGCAGTACCAGTCAGAAAGGAAATAAAACCAGTTTATCACCTTAGCACACATCCAACAAGATTTTCAAACCCCAGCAGCTGGGGAAAAGAGGGAGAAGAAAGTTAACACGCAGGTAGAAAGTCCTGATGTGGTGTGTGCTCAGAGAAGACAGAAACTACATCTTGAGGGCACCAGGTGCCTCTTCTCACACACATGAGCAGCAAGGCAGTGGAGGCAAAGCAAGGAGATGTGCTGCCAGAAGCGAGCTCCTACCTGGAAGCCGTGGGCAGGTGCCGGTGTCCTGGTGACAGTGTCCCTGCTGTGATGGATGAGGTGCTTTGGGTCATTCATGCACCCAGGTCCCAGGGTGGGGCCAGCGGGGGCGGCTTTGGCTCCAAACCCCGCCTCGCATCATGTGAGCCCTTCCCTTGCAGCCCTTCCCAAAGGGTGCTCCCCTCTCCCATGTCTCTGCGAGCCCTCCTGAGGAGCCTCTCTGCCTGTTGAGCGGCAAATTGCAGCCAGCCTGCCTCGCCTTTGAGTCCCTGCCAAGGCTTTGTTTGTTTTCTCTTCTGTTTCAAACATCCTTTGTGCCTTTCTGGCTCAGCTAATTAGCTACAATGCTCAGCTTTTCCAGTTTTTAAGTGCTGCCCAAATAATAGCTGGTCAGACCTAGAGAGGCTTTAAAGCCAGTGCTGAAGGTGTGCTGAGGAAGGAAGGTGGTCTCTGCCTGTGGCAGGTTCATCCAGCTGATGCACAGAACATCAGGAAAGACATGGTGGCTTGGGGTCAGTATCACAATAGGGTTTGTACCTTGTTTTCTGCAGTGCCCTGCAGCCAAAACTGCCACATCCTTGTTCCTGGTGCTGGCACAGATCACTGGGTTCAGGTAACACAGAGGAAGCCATCAACACCCGCAGTTGCAGGAGGGGCTGGCAGGGCTGGGACATGGAAGGGATGACACCACAAACTCACTGGTGCAAAGGAACATCTCCAGGGTATCCTCAGCAGCCATAAAGAGTGGGAATCCTGAGAAAGAGCACCTGGGGAATGGGGGGAACTGCTCTCACTGCTCAGAGGGAGAGATAGGAGAAAGACAGAAAGGCCGTGTATAGGCAAGAAAATCAGGAAGAAAAGCAGCCTTAGATATATCTGGAGTTGTTCTATCAGATGGACCATGAAACTGTATTTTAAAGGTTTGTCTGAGCTTGACTGTTCTTCCATGATGTCACTTATATTTACCTACCACAAGGAAATTTGTCCAGGGGTTAAACCTGCAGTTTCCAGCCTTGTGGCAGCCTGTTGTAATCCGCCTCTATTACATAACCCAGCAAATATTTTGCTAAAGTTCAGTTTAATTGCAGGATTGATGGTGGCAAGAAGCATGTTCTCCTTTATGAATTTTTCCCCTTTGGAAATCAGGATAGAGACATGCAAAAGGCAGTTTTTTCCCTGCTTGCCTCATTCAAGAAAAGGCACTGTGTTCCCCCTCATACCAGTCATGTTTTGCTTTTCAAGGAAAAGGTTAACATCTCTCCTTTCCCTACTTCTCCTGCTGTGGCACATACCAGAGATCAGAGTGCAAGAGACAAACATGACACAAGTCAAGCAAAGAACTAGAAATAGGGCAGGGAGGAGGTGAGTTATCCTTAGCCCAATTTAGGTGGAGTCCAGCTATTCTTGTGCTGTTTTGCTATGATCACTCTGGATTAAGAGAAGACACAAAAGGGAAGGGAGGGAGACAAAAAAAGTTTTGCTATTTAGCTTTTTCCTGAGACTGTTTTATAGGTTGCTTGACATCATTTCATGATAGTTCATGGCAAAGCTTTCCTAGGCTGTTTTCTTCCTCCCTTTAATGCCACTGTTGCCTTTTGGATAACGTGGGATGTGTGGCTCTTTCCAGATCTCATATTTTCTCCTGCTCCTCCTCATGTGCTTCTCTCCACGCATCGTATTGTTGGCCCTTCTGTGTAATAAAGAGAACAGCTGCTGGAGGCTCAGAAATGCTGACTGTTGGGCCAGATCACAAATTTCTCTGTTCTTTACAACAACTTCAGATCCAGCTCTTTCAGATCCACGCTGACCCACCTTTTCCATCATTTTTCATACCTTCTTTAATCCTTTTTGTCTTTCTAATCATAGCTTTAATCCCCAGTAACTGCAGCTTTTTGTGGTCCAGCTCCCTTTTCCAGTTACACTAGTGTGAATCCAGAGTAAATCTGCTGGTGTAATTGGGATCATAAGATATGAGATGACTGTACCTTCCAGGAGCCAGAGCCAAAACCAATGTCACCATTGTCAGCATCTTTCTCGCCGTTGTTTCCAATATCAAAGAGAGATTATAGTCTGGGAACAGTGATACCAATCATCAGACTGGGAGTTAAGTTGCATCATTTACCTACTTCAACCTTCTCCAGATGCTTTTCAGCCATTAATTAAGTATAGGAGCCCAACAAAGACAAGGGTTATCATTTTCAGGGTGAGCCACTAAGAAGGCAGCAGTGTTCTCAAAGGCACTATGAAGAGTCCCCCCTGGATCTGTGATGAAACCTCTGTGATGAAAACGTTGATTTTATTAGCTCAAATTCAGCAATAGGGATCAAAATAAGAGAAAAGTCCCTGTCTCTTGTCTGTGCCTTACCAGAATGTTGATCCCACTGGGAAAATGGGTGCCACAGAATGGGTGCAGAGCCTTTCCCATGCCACACTTGTGTCAAATTTGGGGTCAGTGTTTTGTTGAATAGGGTCAGAGGAAATATAAATGTCTGTGACAAGCCAGTCTATATATCACTGGCTTCACTGGGGCTATCACATTTCCTCTTCCAGCCCATGGCAGCAAGCTTTCAGGTCTCTCAGGATTTGGGGATAGATTTTCCCCTTTCATGTTACTGCTGAGTCCCAAAGGGATTTACTGATGTTGGTCATCAGTCCAAACTAAGCACAGCTTTGATGCTGCCAGACCTTGAAAACAAAAGTGTGGAGAACCTGATCTGTTCTGCATTCATCCACATTCCCATCACCTCTCCTGAAACACATCTGATGCCACAGTAGCTTAAAGGATTCTGCTTCATGCTGTGTGTCATGAACTTAAAAAAAAAATAAAAATAGAAGCTTGGAAAACTTCCCAGAATGTGCAGTGCATTTGCCTTCTGTGCCCTAAGAAAAGAGTGAAGGTGGTAAGGCTCTTTCCTTTAATTTTCTTGGCCCATAAGCGTGCATCATGTTCTCACACTGGACTAGTCTGCTGGTCCATCCCAGCTGTGTATTTAATTTTAAAAAGTTTGCATTGAGGTGAGATGGAGAACCCTATGGCAGTGAAAGACAGATGAAACAGTTTTGTTTCTTGTCTTATATGTATTCTATGAACATAACAGTACATGCAAGAGAAGACTGCATGTGTAATTTACAATTAATTTGCTAGCATTAATTTACTAATATTTCTCCCATAGTAATTCTAAAAACTAGGTAGGTTTTATTTTTTTTGGTACCGCCTATTCTGACAGAGGAAGACACACTGATAGAAATCTAATGGTAATATTGTACTAAAGAAAACTGGAAGCCCAGCCAGGACTAATTACTGCAACCTCAGACCTGGCTGCTATCTGCATGGTGTGGCTCTGTGCAGGCACACAGGCTGGCAGGGTTAGTAGGGGAACAAACTAATGCAGAAACAGGAATGAAAGGTTACACTTGTGCAACTCTTGAGCCCCTGAAGATACTTCAACACAAAATGTTACGCCAGCAAGTTTTGGTACACAGACACTACTGTTTAGTTGTAAATGCAAAGGCTTAAGGCTAGAAAAATTAGGACCTTATTGGCATTTTCAAACTCATCTGTGTTTCATGACAACACAGTTAGGAAATTGTTGCCATAAAGGCGGGGTATATCCTTGAGAGACAGTTATTCATTTGGTGTTTGCGATTTTGGTGGCCTGGATCTCCTACAGTGATCAGGCTCCAGCACGGGCTGGCCAGGATGGAGAAAGCTCCCTCATGCAGAACACCAGCTCCATGTGCCTTTTCTTTCCTGGCTATAGGAGCTCCCTGTTATCCCTCTCTGCACCCTCTGCACTGCCACATCACCTCCAAAGGTGCACTCTCAGTTAGACCAGGGAGAAAATAACCCTCCAGTAACTCCACTGCCAACCAAAACCCCATGGGGGTATCCCAGTGCTCAGCAATGCAGTGCTGAGCACCCCACGCATCCAGGTTGCCCATGATGGCTGCACTGGCAGTTGCCACAGGACAGATGTGCTGGGGATGGGATTGTGGTTGGGACAAGGGTGTGCAGCCCTGTGCCACGGGAATCACGGAAACGAGGAAAACACAAGTCCCATGTGCACAGGGCACTGACACTGAGTGACCATGCGTGCTGCAAGCTTGGATCCAGAAGTGTTTTGCAGCCACTCCTCTGTGTGACAAGCCCAGCCCGGCTGATTGTTTGAGTGTTTGCCTTGGCAGTGAGTCCCCACGTTGAACCAAGGGTGTCATTTATCTCTGGTGGTGGCAGCGCTCACCCGAGCGAGGAGCTGCAGCACAGCCCTGGAGGCTCTGGTTTGTGGGGGCTCTCCCTGATCTTTGCTTTGCATTCTTCCACCTCTCACACAGTAACAAGGGGCCTGGAAAAGAGGCTGCTGCAGCCTCAGTGCCTTGGACAGAAACAGATGGTGCACAAACTGCAGGGTGAAATGCATCCCACTTTGGTGACCAGGGAGGAGCATACTACTGAAGAGGACTTGAGATGTCTGTTGATTCTCCTTCCTTCTTGAAGTTTTGAAACAGAGCAGTAAAGAAAAATCAACATTTTTCAGCTGGTTTTGGTTTGCTGCTGGGGTATGTCCGTTCCTCACATGAATCAGAAACTGTGGCAAACACAATGTGCTGTGCCTCTGGCGGGTACATACCATCCCCATTTCTTCGAGCTTGATGGAGAACAGCAAACCCTTCATTGGACAGGGGATGGACAAAGAAAGCCTTGTTGCCTCTGGGGCTCTGTCATGCTGATGTTTCTTTTTCACTTGTGCTCATAAGTCACCAAAGGGCCCATGTGTACCCATTGGAAATAGAAGTGTGAATCTAATAACTAAAAATATAAACTCTGGAGGGAAGAAAATGAGTCAGGAGGGAGGGAAGACCGAGAGAAGCCAGAGGGATGCAATTTACTGAGCCTGATTCACGATGCTGGCAGAGAGCTCTCTGCCAGAGCCAGATGAATCAGATTCCCTTTCAGTCTGTGCTGGCACCACAGTTATTTTGGTGTTACCATGGGCAGAACAAGAGTTGGTATTGGGAAGCATTACTGGGCAGAGAGTGAGTGCTGAAACCGAAACAGCTTGTCGTCTTAACAATATTCTCACTGAATGAAGTGAAAGGAGGGAAAATGAAATATGCTGGTGTGTCAGGTCATAGCTTCTCCTAAAGAGCCAGGGAGGGTGTTCCTCACCCAGACTGGGAGTCTGGCTCCTACAGGTTTTTTTTATCTCTGTCTCTTGATGGGGCTAGAATAGATGCTGTTGCAGCTCATAGTCAAACATATTGAGAAAATAATTCTAAGAAAAAGTACAACTGAGCTAGAATGTTGGTTTAGATCCTCAAAATTTGTGGACCATATTCAGCAGCTCATACGATGGAATAGACACACAGCCTTTGGCATGGCAGACAAGAACAGAGGAGAAGAGATGTCACTGTACTTGTAGTGTTTTTCTGGATGTCACAGCTTGCACTGGAGCCCTGACCAGGGACTTCCACAGCTCCAGCTGATCTCAGGATCTCAGGTGTGTTATTCCCACACAGTGAAAAGATCAACATGGCACCTGAGAAGCAACAATCTTATGGTCCAGGTGTCCATTCAGCAAAGGACTAAGGTACGTATTTTATTTTGACCCTTGCTCCAGTCTGGTGGCAATTAGGAGGCTGTACACACTTGCTCCAGTGTCTTAGTGAACAGAGTCTTTTACAGCCATTAGTTTCTGGGGATATAGATCATGCCCCAAAACAAGGTGAAGAAAAGGTTTAGAAAACATTTGTGCTAGCAAGACCTCTATATTTTAGGATTTGGCCAATTGCCACAGTTTGCTGATGGAAATGTTCTTTTCTCTTACTTATTTGTTGTTCTGACTCAAAAATTATCCATGAAAAACATGTTAATCAACAACTGCAAAACACTCCCATCCTCTTCCAAATGTCAGATCCAAGTGCATGCCTGTGCTTGCCTGGCTAATAAAGAAAACTGGCAAATTTTTGTTTATCTGTTTCTCACCTGTGTCATCATGACAGTCAGCTAAAGCAGGAGCAGATTAATATAGCCAGCAGAGACAGGAGCTTACAAAACCAGCCTATTTTTAGCCAGCCTTCCTTCCATGCTGTGGAGGAAACGAGGCATTTAATATGCTCTGCTTGATGTGGGATTCATGGTGTGGTATTCCCCACCCTTGCTCAGATGATCCTGCCTCATCACCACCCTGATATTCCTTTCTCAAACCCATATCACATTCCTGGGCAGCCAGCCAGCCTACCTGTCTGAGAAAAACAGAGCTGCTTCTCCCTGCCACACCCTGAGCTCTGAGGATGATAACCCACTGTCGGGAAACATCAGCAATAGCTGTTTGGAAAGCAGATGCCTGTCAAATTTCACATGCAGCCATCTTTCCCTGCTGCATCCCTTCCCAGTACAGATCTTGTTGTAGGTGCCATGGCCCTGATCCTGCTTGGCATCTCCCAGGCATCAGGATCTGGTTGGTGCCATGGCATGTCCCAGGGCAGGAGATGCTCCTCTCACATGTCACCCACCAACAGCATCCTTCACACCACCAGGAAACTGGTACCATGTAAGTAACAACCCAGGTTCATGGCACGGGAGAATTTTGTTTCCTTAGCAAAAAAAAAGCCTGAAAAAAGCCAACTCAAACATTTTGCTAATCGGTGAGGAAAGCCTGGTTTGCTAGAGTGCACTGTTAGTGTTCTGGTTGTATTTGTTTCTATTAAGTAGCACCTAGAAGTCCCAAGAATGTCTTTGATGTGGTAAATAGAAAGAGTAGTAAGAACCACAAAACTAGTTTGTTTGCTAAACAAGTAAATCTATGCAGGCTGACAAACATTACGAAAATGCTACTACTGGAAAAGTTGCATTTATAAAAGAAAATATTTTCACCAAAACAATGTTAAATATATTTTAAATAAATAATATTTAAATACAGTCAGAGTGTTGTCCTAAAATATTTGCTATAACCTTATAGTGATTCAATTGGTTTATTCTAATGACCAGGTAACCAGCAGAGAGTCAGACTGTTTCTTTTGTTGGGTGGAGAGATATGAGTTATTCCTTGAGTTGTCTCCTTGATTCCAACAAGTCAACTTAGGCAATAATAGGACTCAGAGTCTGACAAGCAATTTCTGACTTTCCATTGTTATGGAAAATATAATCCTAAACTATTTACAAAATAAAACAGAAATAATCAGGCATTTAAAGAAAAAAAATAAAAGTGCTCCACTTTTAGACTATCAAAATCTTACAGACTGTGTTTTGTAGGTTATAACTTCTACCAGAATAAATAGCGAGGAAATTTATTGCAGAATGTAGATAAACATAGTTTTTTGTATATTTTAGGGGGAAAAAGATACTGTAGAAATTTCAGATTCCTGCCATTTTTGTAGACACAACTTTAAGACTACAAGTTGCTTGTTTTAAAACAGGTCAATCGCTGCATAAACTAAAGAGCAGATTTTTAATTTATTGATACTCTTCTGCCAGCTAAGCACTGTTTTGCATTACTCTTTAGACTCATTCCTCCAGTCATCCCTGCTCTGCTTCAGCAATATTTTATATTAAAATGTATATCTTTTCCCCTTAAAAAAAAAACAACAAAAACAACTTAAATTGCTAATTTCCTCCTGCTCTGCAGGGAAACCCAGGAAAATAATCCCTGCTTCCAGAGTGTCGTGTTGTCCAGCCAACAGACCGAATACAGAGCACAGGACATGTTGAATTTGCAAACATACAGTGCACGGCACAGCCTTAGCCATTGTAAATGCCGGGTGGATTGGATCATGCAGGAATCCTGCTACTCTGAGAAATGAAGGGCAAGCTCGTGAATTAAGGCATGCAACCCGAAAGAGGTCATTTAGACACAGCTTGAATTTAATTTGTTTACAAAGTCAAAGGCTTCTTTAAGCATAGCTTCGACATAGGCAGGAAAGTTTAGAGGAGGTAACGACAGGCTTTTCTTAACTCTATTTTTCCTTATCTGATTCATGCAGCATCAGAGAAAGCCACACCCCAGCAGCTGCAGGGTTTGCCTGGGAGGCTGAGTCGCAGCGAGCGGAGCACAGGAAAGCAGAAGCAGAATACAGAAAAGTATAGAAAACGTAAGCCCACCACTGGCTGGAGATCCTTGCCAGTTAGGAAGAACTAGATGAAAGCAGTCACACATCTTGGTAGATTATGGTGGTACAGCAATAACAAGAGAGGAAAACTTTGTCTTTTCAGAGGATCCCGGTGCAGAATCAGTCCCAATCCAGAGGAGGAGACGGAGACTTTGTGATTCTATGCTGCAGGAAAAGTGCAGCTAGCCTGAAACTAAATGCTGACACACTCCTCAGCCTCTCAGTGAATATACATCCTTGGATGCCAACCAAATTATTCCGGGCTGCCCTGCATTGCATTATGCCTCACTGATCATTGCTTGCAGAGCTGGAGTCCAGGTCATTGCAGAGAGAGAAGAGGAGTGGTGAGGATGCTCCTCGCAGAGTCTGAGCACACTTAGGGAGATTGATGAAGGCTGCCCGGCTGCCCGATTGGCTGCTGCACTCCCTGAGCTCCAGCGGAGAGGCCAGGCTGACAGAGCACAGCAGCCTCCTGGTGATGGAGAGAGCCAGGAGCAGTGGGGCTGGGAACTGTTCTGCATGCCTCCCTGAGGAAATGCAGAGAAGCATGCAAAAAGGGTGAGCAGACCCTGGGATTTTCCCTTCCCTGTGAGCAAGGTCTGCTGCAACCCTCCCCCCCAAAATCAGCAAAAGGGAATCCCACTCATCTGCTTAGAATTATGTTCTTAAACCCTGGACACTCATCAGAAGGGGTTTGGGACACATCTTGGAAATGAACTTGTATTCGTGGCCAGCTACTTACCACCACCAAGAATGAAAAAGAACAAGATATAAATTATACATAGACTTTCTGTGTTGAACTTACTATAATGCTCAGACATTTCATTAGTAATCTTTAAAAAACAGGAAAATCATGGTGCCCATTACACATGTAACCAGCCTGTGGCCAAAACCAGCTGCTATGCAAGCATGTGCACTGTGTCTGGTCCTACTGAGTGCCCCCTGAGATCAACAGGGCAAGTTTCCCTGATCCTAGTGGAAGCTGAGGAGACGACGAGAGCAGCCAGTGTGAGCCAGGAGGCCAGTGCTGCTAAGACAGGGAGTGTGCCCATAGCATCACTCCTGTTTTCTGGCTGTGAGTATGGCAGTGGTATTGGTGAAGAGCACAGGGTAGGAAAGGACTTCAAGGCTTCATGCTAGAGTTGGCCTCCTTGGCATTTGTGGCAAGGAAGGCAACAAGTGTGGCTGTACTGCTTGGCATACACCTTAGGTTATTCCTAGCCCTTAGTTTGTCTTGAGGAGCATAATCCCCGTGACATCAGTTAGCCTGGCCCTACCAGCTCTGTGGGAATTTGGGGCCTCAAAGATCACAGGAGAGGTGACTCCCACCAGAAGTCAGCTCTGTGGACTTCTGAGGCCAGGGTTCAACTCCCACAGCTTTAGATGTGTAGAGAATAAAAGCTTCATGCTGTGTCCTATTGTAGTCAAAGGACTGTAGTCATCCAACCATATTTTGTTAACTGTATCTCTAACCTTTATATTCTGCTAACTGTGCCTGATGGCATAAATCCTCGAGCAGCAAGACCTGTCCAAGGCCCCAGCTTGTCATGGCTCAGACTTGGAGAAGATGGATCAGAAGGTAGAGTGGTGACTCAGGGATTCTCTGTGCGCATAGGATGTGGTTTCTCTCTATTTGCAGAAACAGCTGATCAAGAGAGCGGTGTGGTATCTGACAAGTGAATTATTCTTAGTGCAGTAGAGGAATAAAAATCCATGTGTTCTTTCCTACTGTTGAAAGCCCTTTAAACACATGCTTTTGAACATAGTAAAATATTTAGTGAAGATGACAACAGCTCAAGTAAAAATACAGATGCAAGCATATGTGCATGCACACGCAGAACAACTGAGCTGGAAGATCTCCCTATTTACTCATTTCAGCTGTATGTTTGCACCTACAAAGCCAAAATACTTCTTGAGCTGATATTTTTGGTTAGCTTTATTTTTGCTTCTGGTATCAGTAGTGAATTGCTGTACAATGCAGGAAGTGAGCAGGATAAGGAATGCACCAATATGTCACTATCCAGCACAGGAAGAAGAAGGGGAGGATCTGGAAGAGATCCATAACTGGGAACTAGATTTAAATGAGGTTTCAGAGCTTAAAGCATGACATGTGCAGAAATTAGTCCAGCATTGTGCTGCCAGGCACCCCAGCTCTCTGCTTGGGCCGCTGCCCTGTGCTAAACACAAATGCCCTCTGGAAGGACCTGGTTTCTCTTGTCCGAGAGATTGGATCTCTCCCACACAGGCGCAGAGGGGGCTGCTCTGCAGGAAAAGTTCAGTCCATCTGGATTCCTGAGCCTGCTGAGCTGCTGGGTCTCCAGAGATGTTTTGTTAGGTATCCTTGGAGCTGAATTTATCCACGGTAGCAGGTCTGGGTTTCTCCATCTGCAGTGGTTTAGGGGTGTACCCACTTTTGTCATAACACAGAGGTCCATGGAGCACTCTCCTGGCATGCAGGTGGTCTTGGTTCAGTTCTCAGCCTTCTCTGTGAGCGTGATTTTCCTTATCTCAGAAAAACCAGAGACATAAATATGGAGTTTCATTGGATCTGGAAAACATCCTTTCGTGACACCATTACGAAAGCTCTGTGTCTCTTGCTTGCTGAATGCATTCCATCAGAATCTTCACAAATGCAGATGAAGGGAAAGTGACAGCCCCTTCCTGAAGGAAATGGCCATAAATCAGTAGCTGCTTGTCCATGGACCAGATGTCACCACAGTCTCTGCTGAAACAAGGTCTGAGGTTCTGATAGAAGGGACCCAAGATTTAGAGCTGCACAACCCCATAGACCTGCTGGCCACCCTCTGCAGGGCCACAGCTCAGCCTGTCCTCCCTAGGCTCTTCCCAGCCTTCCTGCTGCTCTCTGCAAGCATTTTCAACCTGTGAATAGGGTTAATGCTACAGTTTTCTGTAGCAAAATCTAAGCATCTTGTCCTCTGAAAACGTCCTCCCTCCATCACACATTAGGTTCAGCCAGGTGGAGATGCCCCCAGGGCTGGCAGCTGAGTCTGATGGCCTCAGGGCAAGTGTGTCATGGAAATATCCACAGATGACAGAAGAGCAGGGAAAAGCAATTGCAAAGTGCTAATGCTCCCTCCGGGGCTGTGAACAAAAATAAGATAAAAAGACAATACCAGACCTTTCTCGTGACATTTTGCACCCCAGAAAATTTGTGGTGGGGGAGGAGCAGTCCCTGGTTCAAGTGGGTTTGGGAACACTGCCTGTCCGGGAGCCTTTTTCGACGTGCTGTGCAGCCTTGCTGCTCTGTCCCTTCACTCTTGTCATGTCCCCTGGACCAGGCAATGTCCCACAGCAAGGCAGTCATTGGCTGTCAGAGTTTGGTGCTGTGGTATTTCTGGGCTCTTTGTTTCCAGCTGAGTCTACAAAGACCCAAAAGTGAGACAGTGGGGGGAGTATGTTTGCATGACTAAGGAAAAGATTAACGAAGTGTCTTTTGTTTTTAAGGCAGGACATGTACATTGCAAGTTAATTTTCAAGGATTTTTTAATAGCATTTGGAAAGAGAAATGTACCTCTGAAGGGAGATTCCTTGAGAAATGGGTGTTGCAGACACACACACATCTCTATTGTTGCTCAAGGAGCCTGGAGGATGGATTCAGTCCCATTTCTCCATTTTCTTCTGTACACAAGGGTACCTGATGCACATCCTAGGTATCTTAGGGCCTCTAGACATCTACATGGGGCTGGCAGATGTGACACAGGACCCAGGATAAACCTGTCCCCTTCTAGAGAGGCCAGCAGAGGCAAGGCAGCATATCCTGATTGTCTCAGAGAGCACAGCTTGCCTACATTTGGACAGCTGAACCTGGCCAGGGAGGCTGCACTTTGTTAAAGCTGAGTCAACACATCTGTTCTGGATCTTGACAATTCGAATAATGGGCAGTTCAAAATTGTTCAGAGATGCATATTTATTTTTCTACATTCATTCCTACTTGTTTTGTTTGAATTACTCTTTTCTTTGCAGTCCAACTCATCCAAACAGTGCAGCACAAGTGAAGATGGCTCTCCAAATGAGCTTGTATTTCTTCCTGGATAGCAACACCTCATTTGGCTTCTTGTTAGAAACTTCCTCCTCTGGATGTGTGACCCAGTCCATTTCACAGGTAGGACTCCTCCAGTGGGATTTATGGCTCT
The DNA here is from genome assembly GCF_052056855.1 of Sturnus vulgaris. Lineage (NCBI taxonomy): Eukaryota > Metazoa > Chordata > Aves > Passeriformes > Sturnidae > Sturnus > Sturnus vulgaris. The sequence continues at coordinate 40,389,027 of NC_142248.1, forward strand.
GGCCTGGCACACCTCGTTCCCTCTGTGTTGTTGGAGGAGGGCAGCCTGTGCAGGAGCAGGGTGAGGTCAGGGCACAGACCTGATCTCCTCCCCCATCTGCTCAATTCTCACAATAACACCACAGTCTTGCCAAAAATATAAAGAGTGCCAGAAAGTAGGGGCTAGCAATATACTTTCTAGAGGTATCACAGAATCATAAAATAGTTTGGGTTAGAAGGGATCTTCAAATGTCATATAGTACAACCCCCTGGAATAGCAGGGACATCTTCAACTAGATCAGGTTGTTCAAAGCCCCATCCAACCTGACCGTGAACACTTCCAGGGTTGGGGCTACCTGTATTTCACCAGTTTCATTGCAAAAAAACCCTTCTTCATATTTAATCTTTCAGTTTAAAACCTTTCCCCTTTGTCCCACCAGTCCACGCCCTTGTAAAAAGTCCCTCTCCAGCTCTCTTGGAGCCCCTTTAGTCACTGGAAGGTGCTATAAGGTCTCACTGGAGCCTTCTCTTCTCCAGGCTGAGAAACTCTTGCTCTCTCAGCCTGTTTGTAGGACAGGTGCTCCAGCCCTCTGATCTGCTCTGTGGCTTTCTCTGGACCCACTCCAGCAGGTCCCTGTTATATCCTGAGCAATTCCTCCAAATGTCAGCACTCCATGTCTCCACACACCATGTCATGTGTTCTGATGACTTTGCCCTAGGTCAGTGTGTACAGGAGGAAGAATTCCAGCTGTCCTTCTGCTCTGCAGTTTTCATACCACTGAGAGGTTAATGAGGCTGAATGCCTCCCTGATCCTCAAATACTTGGGTGAAACAGGGAGCACAGCTTGTGCCTTGGAAACTCAGAGCTGGAGCTGCTCAGCCACCAGCATCTGCTCTCAGCAGGGCTGACTGTGTGAGTCCTGCAGTGCCTTCTCCAGCCCTTCAGCAGCTCTGCAACTGCCATGGCTGAACTGGGAGCAGCTTCTTTGCTCCCATGGGCATGGATGCCACTGTCACTCTGCACTGTGGCTTTCCAGGTTGCACAGCTATCTCCCAGTCTCGGTTTCTACCTGCATCCCAGCATTGTGCTCCAGTATCCAAATTAATGTACTTGCTCTTTTGACGGCCCACATTCCTCTCTGTTCATTCCCTTCTTTCTTGCTCTCAGTGTCCTTCTGTTCTTTACCCTCACTGGTTGGTTACTGGTCAGATGGTGCTGCCACTGCTTGGGCAATGATGGAAAATGGGTGGCAGGAGATTTTTCCACTGAGGTCTCTTGGGATCAGGGGGGAGATGCATTGCCCTGGGAAATATGTTCACATTTCCATGTCCAAAAGAAGGCTCAGCCAGTCCCTCCTCAGCCTTCCCTCTCCCCTCCTGAAGTGCCCATTCTTATTTGCTAGATGTCTTCTGCTTGGATTTATACTCTGGCCAGTTCAGCTATTTGAAATCTGCAAGGTCCTGCAACATCTCCTGAATTACCAATTTTCTTGTTTTCTTTGTGTGACTCTGCTTTTTTCCTAGAGTATTTTACATAACTTTTTAGGTGATTGGATGTTTTAGTCTACGTGACATGGACCAGTTCCAGTGACTTTTCCCACCTCACTTTTGTGATCTGCTGAGTTACACAATCTCCTCTGACAGTAACATTCAGCTCATCACTCCCCCAAGGTAAAAATCTGCTTAGGGAGCTGCTCTCATCTCAGATTCACAAACCTTTTCTGGCACAAATGAAATGGGAAAGTCAGACAACAAAGTTCCCTGGAGCCAAATGGGTGTCATTTATTCCTGCCATGTCTTGCTCTTTTAAGCAGTACAGCAAGAACAGAATGGAGAACTTAGGAACAAGTTTAGAAGTTGTCTGAAACTGCTCCTACAGGCAAGCAGAGCTAATAATTGTACATGGAAAAATTAGATACAAAATATTAAAATATTTTACCTGAAATTAAAAAAAAAATACCCTTCTCAACTTCTGCCTTCCAGCCCCATCTCTTCCTTTTGAATGTCTGTGATTTGCTCCACTATTGGAGCTGTGCACAAATGAGCATACAAGGCCCCCTCAGTTTCTGCTGCAGCTTCCCTGATGCAGAAGGAGCCCAGTTGCATTGGCCTTTAGTGCAGAGTCCAGATGCATGAAAAAAAAATGGACCTTTTCTAACAGAATTTGGCACAGCTCTTTACCAATTTACAAAATTTTGGCATCAAGCTCTTGGTATTTTCCTTCTAACCTGAGATCTTTACCTTTAGTAACTTGGGACAACACCATTTTACTGGACTAAGTGAAGACTCCAGAACATGGCTCCTGACTGTCATGGCAGTTTGTTCTCTTTTTTTAATGTGTATTTGGTGCATGCAAGTGAGCATGTACTGGTGCATCCATGGGGCAGGGAAGGAAGAAAATATGCAGTGGCCAGTGAATCTCTGTGGGGTCATGTTTTGATGTCCTGACTCAGCTGTTCTTTTGGCCAAGCTCTACTGACCAGCTGTTCAAAGCTATTTAGACACCGGATGTCTCAGTATAGTTCAGCATCTGTCTCAGGCTGGCTGAGGGCTGGTAAGGACCTCTAGAGACTGATCCATTCATGAGCATTATTTGTAAAGATTGGCTTTGGCTGCTGATATAACAGGACGCTCTGTGACTGAATGCATTTTTTTTTTCTGGAGAATTTCTACTACTGCTCTTTGTACCTTTTAGAAGAGTCCCCGTTTTGCTGTCTGATTTTAGCCTCCTCCTGATAAGTCCTTAGGCAGAGATCAAGGCTTGGGGAGAAGAGATTTCACTGCTTTAAACAGTGAGAAAAACTTAGGCCAGGTTAAGTCACCTGCATTCTCATCACACTGTAGTAATGCTGAAGTGCAGTACAGAGGTTCCTAGTAAAAAACACTTGCTTTAAGGCTTCCTTTTAGAGACAATAATGTGTAATATTTCAGTATTTTACCCAAAAAGACTCATAGTTAGGGTTCTATTAAAATAACTTTGAAAGTTTCATTAAAATGTATCTGAAAATTTGTGAGTGATATATATCAACCTCAACTATATAAAAGCTTTCAATTTTACAAGAAACTATCTGCATACCCCGATTTGTCCAAGATAGTTCATTCATCTCCTTCTGTTTCAGCCATTTGAGTCCCAGAAAATCAATTACAGGAGTCTCTTCCCTTTTACAAGGACACATTTTTCAACATTACATTCCTTAGGCTATGAACAGGTATTGGTTGCCTAAAATGTAAAACATGTAGCATGTAAAAGTGGGATTCACCAAGGCCAACAAGGAGCAATCCCCTAAGTTAGCCTGAAGAAAATGACAAGGAGAATAGCAGGGACCTGCAAAGAGATATAGACACTTAGCTCTGAGCTGCAGAACTACCTGCTCTCACCTGGAATCTGTAACCATAGACTCTTCCCTGGAGACTATGTACAAGCCACCCTTTTGTCACAAAACACAGCTGGGGAGAGGCCCACCTGCCCTGGCATGGAGCAGCTCAGTGTTTGTAGAACAGTTCTGGAAGGTGAGAAGCTGAGGAGCAAGTCTCTCGATTTCCTGGGGAAGGGTGCCTGAAGGCGACCTCGCTGTGCGAGAGCCCTGTGAGCATTGCTGCACTATGGAGTAGGAGAGAGGCACTGTGCCCTGCATGAGAACATCCCTCAACCCAGCAACAAAAGTGCTTGAACTGGGCTCTGACACTTCCAGGAAAATGCTTTGGCTGGTGGGCATCTCTTCTTTCTGTGTTGCCAGAGGCTGTGTTCCAGAGCTTGCTGCCTTGGAGGATGCCTGATGTGAGTCTTTCGTGACTCATCTCTGCAAAACAATCTCCCACATGAAAAAGGCCTTTTAACTCCAGGGTTTCATGTGTTATCCCAGTGCTGAAATCTGCCCAGTCCATCTTTGCTGTAGGTCTTCTCTATCTGCTGCAGACTTGTGTGTCACCTGTGCAATGCCTCCCACTCCATGAGCCTGTATTGCATCTGCTCTCTTGTTCTCTCAGCTTCCTCCATCCAGGGGATCATTCCCCTGATTCCTCAATGCTGGTTTTGTGAAAAAGAAAATTCTTTTACAGGCATGAGTTCATAACAAGTGGATCACCATCCTTTTGCCATTCCCAAATGGACCACCACTCAGAAGTGACAATGCATTAAGGTCCTTTCCAGTGTTAGCTGACTTGCACAGCTCACCCAGTGCCTGGCATGGGGTTAGGAGCTGCTTGTGATTTCCACACTTTGCCTTTGCCTCTGAAGGGAGGGGTCTCATTGTGCTCCAAATGATGCTGTTTCACAAACAAAAGCATTTGCTCAGTTCCTTTATCATTTCCTGAGAGGGCGCGTTCATCTCCGTCCTACTTGCGGCTGTCATCCAGCGCCTGGATCTGTGCAGGAAATCTGCCTTGAACAACACGTGAGGGCTGCCAAGACACGCATTGCTGGTCCCCACAGGCACCAGCAGACAGCATTATCATTACTTATCCTCAGGAGATCAAGTGGTACATGGTGTTCTCCTCCAAAGACTGGAGCACTTTTGTATTGCGTGGTAGCTGCGCTTGGGACAGCGCCTGGGGCTGCTGTGACACGGGACAGAGAAGGCTGCAGGACCATTTTGGTGCTGCAGCCTCCATCACATCCGACTGAGCTGTTTGCTGTCAGCTCACCAGCTCTATCACAGTGGAGAGGGCTGAGACTCAAACAAGATCAGATATTTGAGCACGCCAAAGGCTCAGCTTCCCGGAGACCAGGGACTGAGGCCAGCGCTGTGGCTGCTCTCTGTGAGCCAGGGGCTTTACCCTTCTGCTTGCTCGTGCTGCAAACAACCTCAGGTCAGTCAAGAGTCACAGGGAGAGTTTTTCTTCCTGCTCAAAAGAGGCCAAAGCCTGAAGCTCTGAAGGTTTCATGCAGACCTTGCTCTACTCTCCCTGGCAGTGAGAGCTGTGCCCCTCCAAGCCCAGACATCCCTTCTCCTGCCAGGAAGGGGTCTGGATGTGGATGTAGGATTTTTTTCCCTTTTTTCTCACAGAGGAGGGCAGGGAGAGCAAGTTTTGAGGAGGGAGACAGTTCTGAGTCACCTGCTGGGGTTTCAACCTGGTCCTCAACAAAGCAGGAGCCTTTCAGCAGGGCTGCTGCTATTTATTTCATATGTATCGTACCTCTGTGGAGGGAAAGCATGGGAGTGACTCAGCTGCTGCCACAGGGATTTACAGT